>NC_028643.1:55644171-55791332 GCF_001406875.1 Solanum pennellii
CAACAAAAATTGAAATCCCAAGGTAAAAAATAGAAAACTATCACATAACGTATAAAATTGAGCAAAACCTCGAGAATACATTTCAAAATTACTAAAAATAGTCAAAAAATAAATATGAAGAAACATTCAATGATACAACATATTAACAAGACCACACAAAAATAAAATAATAACTGTGTAAACCTCTTCTAGTCTAGATTGAAACCATAATGAGGC
Source organism: Solanum pennellii (assembly GCF_001406875.1). Lineage (NCBI taxonomy): Eukaryota > Viridiplantae > Streptophyta > Magnoliopsida > Solanales > Solanaceae > Solanum > Solanum pennellii. The sequence continues at coordinate 55,644,388 of NC_028643.1, forward strand.
TAAGCATATCAAATACCATAAAACCAATAAAAAAGTTGATATTCAAAGAATACATCAAAATCTAATATTAAGAAAGAAGAATCAAAAGCAAATTACACTAAAAACATCACACAAAATTAACAAATTGTATTACAGATTCTTAGCACAATTTGATGAAAACAAAATCAAAAACTTAAAGAAAATATATTAAAATACAATAAACAAAATCAAGATTAAATAAATAAAATAATAAAAAAGAAAAAACATAAAGATTCAATATGAATGAAATTAGCTTTAGTGTCTATACTACTTCTTGTATATCTTTTCTCTATTAACAACAAAAGGTGATAAGAAATAATCACTGACACAGTCCCAAGCCAAAATTAAATTGATTTTTGATAGAGTTGAATTGATATACACATTTATTAAGGAATATACAACTTTTGGTCTTTCCTCTTCATTGTAACTATTTCCCAAAAGAATTTGAACCATTGTGTCTAGAGGCATGAATTTAAATAAGAAAATATTATCTAATATTAAATTAATTATATATTAATATTTATTTAGTTCAGAGATAAAATAAGGGCAAAATTGTAATTCAACTTTTAAGTTGGGAGTTTCCCACTTATAATAATATATGATATATACACACACACACACACACCTATCTCAATTTTTTCAACCCCTGGCAAGAAACTTACACAGTATGTTCTCTTGGGGAAGCGAACTCACAACCTCAAGGTGGGAAGTGAAGAGTTCTTACCATCATATCAACTCTCTCTTGTCTTCATTTTGTTTTATTTTATACTTATTTACTTCTTTCAAATTGAACTTTTGTAGAAACAATATATTATATGATTATATATACTCATACACAAATACATGATATTTAACACCCACAATTTATTCAAATATAGATTATATTTTAATTAATCTGTCTACTCTAAATATCTTTAAATATATTCAATAATATTTTGTTATTTTATTTATTCATTTTAGTAAATTTAAAAAATTATTCCTTACAATTAGAAATTTATTTAAAATTAAACATTCAATTTTTTTTAGAAAAAGATTAATCGGTTCAAGTTGAACATCGATACCAAAACTATAGTACTTCATCATAATATATTTGAAATCCTAGTTCATTTCTTTTATTTGTGCTTTAATTTTTTAATTTATTTCAATTTTCACACTAATAGAAAAATTAATATAAATTGATATAAATACGCCGCATCTTAGCATAGTCTAAGTTTGTAAGTGGATTTATCTCTTTATAGTTTCTCTATGTACATATTGTTGGGTTTTAAAAGGTGTGAATTAGAAAGTAAGAGTTGCGAATTTTAAGAAGAGTTTTGACTTTTACGAAAGGTTGCTACCTTCACGAAAAATTGTGACTTTTATGAAAAATTGTGACTCTTTATGAAAAGTTGAGACTTTTTCAAAGATTTATGACCTTTCTGTTAAGGCTTAGTAAGAACCGGTTCACACTACCATTTGTTTTTTTTTAATTGAGGGATTTCCCTTCGTTTTTAGATAAACTCTATCATGGACCTCTTCTGGTACTACTAAATCTAGTATTCTAAAAGTACTTTACGATAGTTGAGCGGCTCGTTGACACCAATGTTTTGGGTATCAAAACATTGATGGTTGAGATCATTCTATCCTGGGAAGATATACTCCAAATAAAACCTTGGATACTAGAGTGAAATAATTTCCTTAAGGGGACACTGTGCAATCAATGAACTTGATCTTCTTTCTTGTTTTCCATATTCTCGTATGTGTTATAGAGTTTAGACTTGTGCATTTATTTTAGTTCATATGCTCTTCACTACTTCATTAACTTTGGTAACTTCGTGTCTCTGCAATGTTTGTTGGAATTAATAAGATTCTTTAAACATAGATTGATAACAATTCTTCTTTATGAAAAATATTTCGCACATTTTTTCTAATATATTTTAGATTCTAAATAGTTTATTAGTTTTAATTTCTAGTTTTAAAAATGTTTTTAAATATTGTTGTCTTACCGAGTTTTTCAAAGGTTTGTTCTAAGTATGTTAGAAATACAAGATAAAAAACAATGTTAAGGAAATTACTGTAGTGTTAGTACTTTTTGTATTTTACTTATTTTTAGAATTGGATCTTGAAAGTAGAAGATAAATCCATGACTTCTCCATTATTCGTTTCTTTGTTTGACAAGGTCGAATTGAGAATGTGACGGAAAAATTTATGGTATTTTGGTTAACGATTACACCAGATAACCTTTTTATTATTTATCTAAAGAGGAAAATAGTTTGTAAGAGTTAACAATTTTTGTTTTTTATCATGTGTATCTTTGGAAAAATATCTGCAAATTATATGATTGAATGAATTTTGCTTGCAAAATTCAAATTGTGTTGCCTTTAAAATTCTTTAGCTTGCAAAATGAGAGATGCACAATTATGTTTGATAAAAAAGTATGTCAAAATGTTAGAGTTGCAAGACTATTCGAATAAAAAAACATTTCTATCTGATAAAGAATATGTTTAATTCCGTTTGGAGATTAAAACAAAAAAAAACTTTTATAGTGTTGTAATCCTTGTGAATTTGATCAAAACTGATTTTTATGGATTAAAAGCTTTTGTTGTTTTTAGTCAATGTTATATACTACCATTCAAAATACTAAGTGGTATGTCTATTAATAATAGAGGAAAAAGACCAGTGACTTAGAGTTGATGAGTTTGTAAAATGAACTTCGACACTATGTAGAGATTGTCAAAGAGAATTGATACTCTATAATTATTTCATAGAATAATATTTTCAAAAGATGTTTCGTACTGCCAATGACATTTTGATAGATTGGGAAAATATGTGGAAATACTATTTTCAAGTACTTGAAAAATAATTTGGAGATCACATTAAAAATTTTGGGTGTTCGTTGCCTATGACAAAAATACAATTAGACTTGGTGTCTAATTTAATTTTAGAGAAAAAGATGTTAAAATCATTGTTAATTTTGAAAAATGCTAGTCACATACAATTCTTGTAATATGTTTGGTATTTTGGTTGTTGAGTTTCTCTATTACTAGTATGTGGTGTTCCTAGAATGAAAACTACCAAATTTTACATATACTTGTTTAAAATGATTGAGTTCTCTTATGAAAAAGCATTACTTGAAGTGATTTTATTTTCCGTAAAATGATATGTCTATTAAATCTAACTATTTGTATAGACATGAATATGGTGAATAATTATTTGTCATGTTTTGTAAAAGAAGCATTTGGATTATATCGTGTTTATTAGACCCGATGAAATTTTGTTCAATGGGTAGTTCTGTAACAATCAAATTGATAGTTATGAAAAGGTTCTTTTGAAAATTACGTTTTACAACGTGATAACATGAAATAATGTTTGTATAACACAAAATTGTAAGAAATAAAAACCAAATATAAGTGAGAAAAAAAGTACCTCGCGAAGTGCTTTTCAAACTCAACATTTTTATTGTTCTTACTTGCTTGAGTTAATATTTGTGACATTAAAAATTGTGAGGTCCATCCCCATTTACAAAACTTTGAATAACTCTCTGCAAATTTCAAAGTTTGGTAGTTTTGGTGCTGAATTATTTTCAGCTTTCTTTAATATACAATTGTTTTTCTTCTGTAGTACATTTGGAGGGTAGTGCATTTTTTTCTATAAAAGGGAGGACAATTCTTCATTCTAAATGCACCAAAAAAAAAAAAGGATAGAAGAGAACAGTGGGGCATCACAGAGGAGAATAGTCTCTGAGAAAAATAGAGAGTGTGAGCGACATTGCAGTAAGGTGTAAAAATCAAAACAGGGTTATTTCTTTTGAATGTGTAGTGGTCTTTGGAATTTTTCTCAGATCTATAAGTGTAAAAATCATTACTATAGTTATATCAGTTGCTCAGCTCGGGTCGTGGTTTTTCCCTTAGTTAGTAGGGTTTCCACCTAAAATCTTGGTGTCATTATTTCTCTTTTATTCTCGTTGATCAACCGTATTATTGTGTTCTAGTTTTATTGCTTTTATTATCGCAAATATTATTTATGTTACGGATTTTTTCCCATCAATTTGTATTAGAGCACAGGTTGTACTTATTTACAAAAATATTTTTTGCAACTTATTGTACTATACTCATTGGAAAAAAAATAGTGGAGTAAAGTACAAGGTAGCAAAATTCCACGGTGATAGCGGTTTCCCCCCGTGGCAGAGAAGGATGAAAGACTTGCTCATCCAACAGGTTTGCATAATGCACTAGGCGGCAAATCCAAAAAGCACGAATCCATGACACTTGGGGATTGGGAAGAAATGGATTACAAGAATGCTAGTGCAATAAGATTGCACTTAACAGATGATGTAGATAATAACATCATCGATGAAGAGAGTGCATGCGACATTTGGACAAAACTACAAAATCTGTACATCTTTAAAACTCTTAGAAATAAATTGTACCTAAAGAAGCAGTTATACGTGCTACATATGGGTGAAGGTACAATTTTTTTGTCTCATTTAAATGTACTTAATGGACTAATCACTCAACTAGCAAACCTCAGAGTAAATATCGACGACGAAGATAAATCCATATTACTCCTAGACTCATTGCCATCTTCTTGCGATACTTAAGCAAGAACCATTTTACATGGTAAGGACTCTATTGAGTGAAGGATATCACATCAAAACTTTTGCTTAATGACAAGATGAGAAAAAGTCCTGAAAATCACGGACAAGCACTCATTACGGAAAGTAGAGGCAAAACTTACCAAAAGAGCTCAAGTAACTATGGTTGATCCGGAGCTCATGGAAATTCCAAGGTCCGATCGAAATCGAAGGCGAGAAATTGATACAAATGCGATTAACCAGGGCACTTCAAAAGAAATTGTCCAAATCTAAAAAGAGACAAAGGGGAAAGCAGCGGCTTGAAGAATGGTGACAAAACAACTGCCATGGTGCAAAAAAATGGCAATGTCGTTCTCCTCATAAACGAGGAAGAAAAATGCATGCACTTGGCAGATGTAGAGTCGTAATAGGTGGTCGACACAGTAGTATCTTACCATGCCACACGGTAACACAAGTTACTCAAAGATTGCAGGAATTAGAGACGTTTGCTTAAAGACAAATGTTTGATGTGCATTAGTGTTGAAAGATGTAAGCCACGTACCTGATTTGCGGATGAACTTGATCTCGTGAGTTGCTGTGGACTGAGATGGATATGAGAACTACTTTGCAAACAATAAATGAAGACTCACCTAAGAGGCATTGGTGATTGCAAAAGTAGTTTCTCGTGGCACGTTGTACATGACAAATGCAGAAATATGCCAAGGTGAATTAAATGTGGCTCACAAAGAGAATTATGTAGATTTATGGCATAAAAGAATAGGTCATATAAGCGAGAGAGGACTGCAAATTCTTTCCAAAAAATGACTTATCTCTTTTGCCAAAGGCACAACGATAAAACCTTCTAACTACTGCCTATTTGGCAAACAACATATAGTCTCATTTCAGACATCATCTGAAAGAAAGTCAAATATACTTGATTTAGTATATTTAGATGTTTGTGGTCCATTTGAGATAGAATCGATTGGAGGTAATAGATACTTGTTACCTTTAATGATGATGCTTCTCGAAAATTGTGGGTTTATATCTTGAGAACCAAAGATCAGGTGTTTCAAGTATTTCAAAAGATTCATGCTCTTGTAGAAAAGAGGGACAGGTCGGAAAATAAAACGTCTTTGAATTTACAATGGAGGTGAGTACATTTCAAGAGAATTTGAAGAGTACTGTTCAAATCATGGAATCAAACATGGAAAGACAGTTCCTGGAACCCCACAACACAATTGTGTAGCTGAGAAAAATAATCGCACCATTGTTGAGAATGTTAGAAGCATGCCCAGAATGGCTAAATTACCTAAGACATTCTGTGGTGAAGCAGTTCGAATATCATGTTATCTTATCAATTGTAGTCCATCAGTTCTGTTGGGGTTTGACATTCTTGAGAGAGTTTGGACCAACAAGGAGATGTCTTACTCGCACCGAAAGGTGTTTGGCTGCAAAGCGTTTGCACATGTACCGAAGGAGAAGAGAAGCAAGCTAGATGATAAATAAATTCCTTGCATATTCATCGGATATAGAGATGAAGAGTTCGGGTACATACTGTGGGATCTTGTAAATAAGAAGTTCATCATAAGCTGAAATGTAATCTTTGGAGAATGTGAAGTTGGAACTGGTGATGATCTATCCGAGAAGGCTAAGAAAACGAGTGGTATAGTCCCTAATCTTTTTACCGTTCTTCCTTCTTGTAACCATAGCATGAGTGAAGAAAGTACGATCGACGATGTTCTTGAACATAAAGAGAAACCTTATGAGATTGTTGAGCAGAGGGAGCGACTTGGTGATAATACCAAGCTAATGGAGCAGACATAAAAAGAAGAACAATCTCAAAATCTGAGAAGATCAGAAAGACAAAGGGTAGAATCAACCAAATACCCTTCCACAGAGTATGTCCTCATCAATGATGAGAATGATCCAGAAAGTCATAAAGAGGTGTTGTCTCATCAAGAAAAGATCCAATAGATAAAAGCCATGCACGAAGAGATGGGATCTCTACATAGAAATGGCACATACTAGCTAGTTGAACTTCCAAAAGGCAAAAGACTGCTTAAGTGCTGGTGGGTCTTTAAACTCAAGAAAGATTAAAATGGCAAGTTGGTCAGGTACAATGCTCGATTGGTTGTAAAAGTCTACGAACAAAAGAAAGGTATTGATTTTGATGAAATTTTTTAACCTGTTGTCAAAATGACTTCTATTCGAACTATTTTGAGCATACCAGCGGGTCTATATCTTAAAGTGGGGCAATTAGACGTGAAAACTGCATTTCTTCACAGAGATTTAGAAGAAGAGATTTATATGGAGAAACCAGAGGGATTTGAAGTATATTGAAAGAAACACATGGTGTACAAATTGAATAAGAGTCTTTATGGGTTGAAACAGGCTTCAAGGCAATGGTACAAAAAGTTTGACTCTTTCACTAAAATTCAAACATACACAAACACCTATTCTGATCCATGTGTATACTTCAAAAGATTTTCTGACAAAATTTTCATTATTTTGTTGTTGTATGTGGATGACATGTTAATAGTAGGATAACACAAAGAGCTTATTGTAAAGTTGAAGAAAGATTTCTCCAAGTCATTTGACATGAAAGACTTGGGCCCAGCAAAACAAATTCTAGGAATGAAGATTGTTCGAGAATGAACAAAAAAAATTGGGGCTATCTCAAGAGAAGTACATTGAACGTGTACTGGAACGCTTCAACTTGAAGAGTGCTAAACCTATTAGCACGGCTCTTGCGAGTCATTTGAAGTTGACCAAACAGATGTTTCCTACAACCAAAGAGGAGAAAGTGGGAATGGCTAAAGTTCCTTATTCTTCAGCAGTGGGGAGTTTTATGTATGCTATGGTGTGTACAAGACCTAACATTGCTGCAGTTTGTGTTGTTAGCAGATTTCTTGAAATTCGTGGAAAAGAACACTGGGAGGTAGTTAAGTGGATACTCAGGTACCTAAGACGTACAACAGGAGACTACTTGTGTTTTTAAGGATCTGATCCAATCTCTAAGGTCTATACTAATGTTGATATGGAAGGTGACCTCGATAATAGAAAATCCACTACTTGATATTTGTTTACATTTTCAGGGGGACATATATCATGGCAGTCAAAGTTGCAGAAATATGTCGCACTCTCTACCACTGAGGTAAAGTATATTGCAGCTACTGAAGTTTGCAATGAGATTCTATGGCTTAAACGATTTCTTCAAGAACTTGGATTGCATCAGAAGGAGTATGTTGTCTACTGTGAAAGTAAAAGTGCAATGGACTTGAGCATGAAAACCATATATCATGCAACGACGAAGCATATCGACATGAGATATCACTGGATTCGTGCAAAGATAGAGGACGGATCTATGCAGGTCGTGACGATCCCTACAAGTGAAAACCCTTAAGATATGGTGACCAAGGTAGTATCAAACGAGAAGTTTGAGCTATGTAAAGAACTTGTCGGCATGCACTCAAAATAGAAACCTGGAGCTACCTATTTCAGGTTAATGGTCAAGAAGGGGAGATTGAGGGGTCAATCCCCATGTACAAAACTTTGAATAAATCTATGACAATTTCAATGTTTGGCAAATTTGGTGCTGATTTATTTTTAAGCTTTCCTCAATATACAGTAGTTGGTAAGGTATGAAGAAGAAAAATTTGTTTTTCATCTGTAGCACATTTGGAGGGTAGTGCATTTGTTTTCTATAAATGGGAGGACAATTCTATATTTTATGTGCACCAAAAAAATAAAAAGGAGTGAAAAGAAGAGTGAGGCATCACAGAGGAAAATAGTCTGTGAGAAAAATAAAGAGTGTGAGCGATATTGTAGTAAGGTTGAAAAATCAAAGAGGGTTATTTCTTTTGAGTGTGTAGTAGTCTTTGGACTTTTACTCAGACCTACAAGTGTAAAAATCCTTAGTATAGTGATATAAGTTGCTCCTCTCGGGTCGTGTTTTTTCCCTTATTTAGGAGGGTTTTCACGTAAAATCTTGGTGTCATTATTTCTCTTTTATCCTCATTTATTTACCGTATTGTTGTGTTCTGCTAGTATTGCTTTTATTACAACAAATATTATTTCTGTTACGGATTTTTTTTCAACGAAAACTTGGGGCACGGGAATTACAAAACCTTGTAAGGAAAAATGATCGACTTAAAAGTATTATCGAATGTTTAGTGCAATAAATAAAAATGTGAAGTTTGTGCTGAATCTAAGTATGCGGAACATTCTTATAAATATGTTGAAAGGAATTCTAATCCCCTAGAATTGATTTATACAAACATTGGTGATATGAGGTCAACACCATCTATTGATGGGAAAAAAGTATCTCATTAACTTTTTTGACAATGCATTAGAAATGACTATATCTGTTGGCTGAATGGTAAGAATGAAACAATAGAAACGTTACACAATATAATATAGAAGTTGAAATTAGTTGGGAAAAGATGGAAGTGATAGGGATGGAGAGTATAAATCTCACTTTGCATAAATATGTTTGAAAAATGGAATTATCCATAAAATTGTTGTTCTATTCACCACCATTTAATGAAAACCGAATATTGAAAGAAAGGATTGATGCATTATTTATATGTTTGTATTTTCCACAAAACTTGTGTGGAAGAACTATCCCCACTCACAAGGGAAAAACAATAAAAAATTTATTTTTAGAAAGAGATCAATTTTTCTTGTTGTGGACATAATCTATTCCATATGAGAAATGGAAAGGAAGGAAATCTCACTTAAATATTTCAAAGTGTAGGTGTGTCTAACCAAAGTCTAAGTTCCTATTCCTAAAAGGATTGAGATAGACTTAAGACCGTGGACTGTAAAATTAGACTTGAGTAGTTTAGTGAAAGGTCTAAATGATGTTGGAAAGAAAAAAAAGATGAATGTAGTAAATAAATTTATTCCGATGCGTAGTAAATGTCAAGGGACATGTACTTACTTCGAATATGATTTTGTAACATCTCTTGTGTATTATGTAGACTCGTCATTTTGGACAGATAGTGACAATAGTGAGATTGGTTCAATGTTGAGCAATCTTATTGGAAGTTTGTTGATCTTCCTCCAGAAAATAAAGATTTGGCTTCAAAGTGAATCCTCAAAAGGAATATAAAAGTCAATGAAACTTTTTACAAATATAAAGCAAGACTTTTTGCATGTTTCTAGACAAAAATAAGATCTTGCTCTTTTCGACTCATACTCGCCAGTAACTAGAGTTACATTCATTTGGATAATAATTGTGTTATATGTGGTATATGACCTCCAAATTCATCAAATGGATGTAAAAACAACTCTCTAAAATGGAGAATCGAAGGAAGAAATTTACATGGAACAACCCTAGAGTTTTATGGTTCCTAGTAAATAAAAGGAAGTGTGCAAACTTGTTAAGTCACATTATGGACTAAAATAAACACCCAAACAATGACATATAAAATTTGACAAAACCATGTTTGCTAATGTATTTAATAATGATGGAGTTGATAACTGTGTTCACATCAAAATCAAAAGTTCATTCTATGTTTTTACATTGGTGATATGTTGATCATCAATAGAGATATTAATGACATAAATGCTACTAAACATATGCTAGAAAGAAAGTTTTGAATGAAATATTGGAGTTGCTGATGCGATCTTAGGTATAAGAGTCGTTATAACTCCATAATGTTTGGCATTTTGATGGTCTCATTTCATTGAAAAGGTACTTGGATTTCAATATTGTCAAGTCTCCAATAAATGTGAGCTTTGCATTTCAAAAGATTGAAAGTTAAAGTTACTCACAATTGGGTTGTGTTAGGGTATTGGGAAGTATGATGTATATCATAAAGTGTGTGCCATCAGATATAACATTTACTATTAATTGACTGTACAGGTTCACAACTGATCCTAATATAACTCATTAGATAACAATAAAAATTTATTTGGAGTATTTGAGAAATACTTAAAACTCTGTGTTGCATTATAACAATATTCGGTAGTATTAAAATGATATAGTGATTAAAATTTGATCACTGGACAAATAGATATGTATTTACTCTTTGTAGAGGAGCAGTTTCTTGGAAATATTTCAAAAGAGACATGTATATAGGTCTACCATGATCTCTGAGGTACGTGCTCCAGATAAAGTAGGTGAATTAGTTGAAAGGCTCTGAAATTTCTTAATAGATGATATTTTTTGTCCCAAACCACTGGCATTAGTATACATACACTTTGATAGTCAAGATACGATAGGTATGACATGGAGCATGATGTATTAAAAAAAGTCTCGTCATATAGGACATAAACATGATACGGTTAGAAAACTTATATGAATTGACTATGTAAAGTCAAAGGATAATGTGTCAGATCCACTTACAAAATATCCTGACTAGATATAATGTTGAAAGATCAGCTAAGTGAATGAATTTACGGCTTAGGACAAGTAATCATGATAGTAGCTCTATCAAGTAGACTGGAGATCTCAAGAGCTACATTCATAGATAATAACAAAGTTGTGAATGACGGTTGGACATTGTCAGCCAACTCAATCAATTCTCACGATGAAGAAAAGGCTAAGGAACACTGATACAACATTAAGACTTGTCAATGAGTTGTTAAAGCTTAATGGTATTAATGATTTGTTAAGTTTGATAGAGTTTACAAATATTGTATCTACATGATAACACGACTAGGAATCACCTATGTGAGTATGAAGTATAAGACGCATCAAAGAAGATGATTGTCAAAAGTCAATCTCTCTATACACTCATGACACCAAGAGGTATTCATGGCTGAAATGAACACAACTGTAAGAATCATAGAAGGTAAAGGGTTAACTGTGTACATATGGTTGTCTAGGTATACACTAAATCTCGAAGGTTCAAAGATATCACATCTACCGAATGACCATGTATATCCAACATATTTTCATTACATAATGTTTAAGGGGAAACATACTTATCCAGATACAGTTACTTGCTTGAAAAGTACACATACTTATCTGTTTCTTTTTCATTGAGTCATTCCCCATTAATGCAAGGGATTGTTGGTTTTAAAAGAAGTCAATAGAAAATGAAGATTTGCGACTTTTATGAATGGTTGCGACATTCACGAAAAATTATGACTTTTATGAAAAGTTATAACTTGTAAGAGAAGTTGTGACTTTAATGAAAAGTTGTGACATCTATGAGAGTGACCTTTTCAAAAGATTGTGAATTTTCCAAAGATTAGTGACCATTTTCGTAAGGCACATTAAGAACCTTTTCACACTACCCTTTGGTTTCTATAAACTGAGGGATTTCCTCTCATTTTATAGTTAGAAGTTTTCTGGACTTTACTAGCGTTAAGTGGCTTGTTCACACCAGCGTTTTAGTCATCAAAATACTGGTGATTGAGATCATTCTATCCGGATAGGACATATTTCAAATCAAACTTTCGATACTATAGGGGATAATTTCCATAAGGGGACACTGTGCATTCAGTAGGCTTGATCGATCTTCATTTTGTTCTTCCATATATTTGTATGTGCTAAAGATTTTAGATTTGTGAATTAATTTATGTTCTTCTGTTCTTCACTGGTTCATTTAACTTTTGTAACTTCATGTTTCTGTAATGTTTGTTGGAATTAGTAGATTCTTTTAACATAGATTGAAAACAATTTTTCTTTATGAAAAATATTTCGTATATATTTTCTAATCTATTTTTTATTCTAGTTTCTTTACTAGTTTTAATTTTCTAGTTATAGAAATGTTCTTAAACATTGTTGTGTATTACTAAGTTCTTCAATGTTTTGTTCTAAATATCATTGGAATACAAGATAAACAACACGTCTATGGAAACACTATTACATATGTACATATTTATGGACATGAGAAAATAGATAGACTTAGTCTATGTAGTTTACCAATCACAATCAAGAGACACACACAAAAATTAAAATAAAGACTTGAAAATTATTTTTTATCGTGTTTATCAATGAAAGTATATCAAAAAATAAAATAAAAGTGTTAAACCAACAAATATTAGTAATGTAGTGGTAGAAGTGTGCCCCACTCACAATTCTTATAACATGGATTGTAATTTCAAATGATGCATTTTATAATTTTGTAACTTAAGTAAATTGACGTATTAAACTTATTCGAATTCACAAAATATATAGAGTTTGATAATTTAATATTTTCACTTGTCCATTAACGAATGAAATTTGTCTATATCTTTAGAAGCACTTGTACTATTCTTTTTGTAAGTTGTCATTTATTTATGAATTTTTTTCGTAACAAATAATTGAATTTTTCACTACAAATTTTAAGTAGTTGGTATTTAACACCATAAATATTTTGTGTCAATTTTTTTGTTGTCACTAGATCACAGATAGATTAAAGACAATAAAATATTTTTCATGAATTATTTAAATTATTAGTGACAAATAAATGTCATAATTAAATTTAAATTTTCATATCTAAAATTTTATAATATTTAACTAAGAATTCTAATTTATCGATATTGTAAAACATATTTTTTCAGATAAATTTGTTTTGTGTCCAAAATTTAATAAATGATAAGACAAAATATATTTTTTTATGAATTAGATACATTAATAGTGACGAAATAATGTGTCACCGATAACTTTTAATTCGTCACTAACATTACTTAACAAATGACGCCAATGAATTTTTTTGATGGGAAACTATAGTGGACAAAACATTGCGACCGATTTTTATATTTTCTTACTAAGGTATGTGTCTCATATATTTAAGCACGAAATGTAAATTTTATCATTAGAAGTAAATATTTAGTGATGAAGTCGATGCCATAGTTGGTCATGAATTACATACACTATTAGTGATGAAATAATGTGTCATCGATAACTTTAAATTTGTGACTAATACTACTTAACAAAATGACACTAATTAATTTTTTAGGGTGAAACTTTAGTGGACAAAATATTGGTACGAATTTTTATGTTTCGTCAATAAAAGAATGTGTCTCATATATTTATGCAGGATAAGAAAATTTTGTCACTAAAAGAGAATACTTAGTGACGAATTTGATGTCGTAGATAATAATTTCATAGCCATACACCAACATGAGTCGTTATAATCAAACTCACTATAATAAATAAATGATTAAGTGGCAATAATATAGTTTGTCCTATACTGTTTTTAATGGAAAAACATAATAAATATGAGTATTTATAACCAATACTCTACATAAATGTAATCAAGGGATTTAGTGAGATTGGATCCAATGACATTATCTTAAGTAAAGCTAAATGTCTCCTTCTGGAGTGCTTATGATTGAAGTGTCACTGTCACAAACAATATGTGACTTATGAGCAAGGGCGGAGCTAAAACCAACGAAGGGTGGTATGCTGACCGTCCTTCGCCGAAAAACTGTTTATATATGTTAACATCTATAAACCAAAAGCAAAATAAATGCATGTATTTTATCTTCTTCTTTTTAGATTTTCTACTAGTGTGATTTATGCGTCTTAAAAATCTTGAACATCCTTGATGAAATTTCTGGCTCCTACATTGCTTATGAGGACGTGAAATGATTGTGGAGACATACTAAACAAAGGATGATAAGATTACAAATAAAAAATATATATGAAGGTCCGAATAAAACAATATTATATGTTGCATGCTACATGATTAAAACAAAAAAAGTGTTTGAACAATACCCCAACCCTAACCCCCCACCCCAGTCAAATGCTTTTAAATTCCTACCTTATATAGCCTCACCAGATTATCAGGCCTTGTTCTCCATTGAATTATAAATGGAGTTTATCAAGAAGGAAGGGGTGGGGGAGGAGGGTACTAGGTACACTTCAATCGACTGACCTATTTTACTTGTTTATTTCAGTTTATTATGTGTATATTCAAAACCAATAATTCTCTTTTAATTTACATAACTCGTGATGATAATTTTTTTTCTCACGCACTATTTTGTCATGCCGGATATGAAAAACCTGTTACATCTCTCTTCAATAATTGATTGTTTTCTAATGTTTATTGATGTTATTGATTTGTTGGCCAAATTCATAATTCCAAACTAGCATCTTTAAATTAATAGTATTACTTCTCGCTTTATTAATTGAGTGTTTTCTAATGTTTATTGATGTTATTTATTGTTTTGCCAAATACATAATTAATAAATAGCATCTTTGAATTAATCTTACCAACCAAATAAACACTTGTATATTTCCCCTATTCTAAAATAATACTATTAAGAAATGACTTAGTAGAGACTTGACTACTAAGACTGATATTGTTTTCCTATATAATGTTTCTTCCAGAGAAAGCAAAGGAATAACCAAGACCACAAATTTAGATATATAAGAGCCTAGATAAAAAAGAATGGTCATGTACAAGGTTGTAAATATAGTCCTGCGAGTTTATTCTCTGCAACAAGAAGGATGATTTTGGTGGTACCACCATCGGCTGAGTCGAAAGTTCAATAATTATGAAGACAGAGCAAGGAGAGATGAAAAAGCAGTAAAAAATATCACTCACTCTGTTTAAAAAAGAATGTCCCTATTTCCTTTTTAGTTTTTTAAAAAAAGAATGACCCCTTTCGTTTTGGCAATACTTTAACATTAACTTTCACGTGGAATATTTAAAACCACAAGATTAAAGGGCATTTTGGTACATTTTACATAACTTTAATATAAAACCAGAAGATTAAAAAGTCTTCTTTCTTTTCTTAAACTCCTTTCAAAGTCGAACTAGGACATTCTTTTTGAAACGGACGGAGTATAAAGACAACTCAAATGCATTTAGTTTTGGCAACTCTATTAATCACAATAACCTTCACAACTGGTTTTACACTGCCAGGAGTTTTGAAAACGATACTAATATACAAAATAAAGGGATGGAGATTCTGTTAAGAAGAACAACATCCGTGTATCTGTTGTTTCAGATCCCATTACCTTTACACGCTCCTCTAGTGCTCTGTTTGCCTCTTTTACCATGGAAGCAAATGTAATATTAGCAGTCAGAGAGTTAACAGTTATCATCCAGCTTTAAAATATGGAAATTGCATTATATTAAAGATTTATCCAATGGCATCCGTTGTACTTGCATATTCAAATGGTATGCATGTTACATTATAACATTCAGTTTGTCTCACTGTCACTCTCTGTTTCATTTGCTGCAACTCTGTCATTGTTTTTTGCTTGTCTATGCTTCTTCTTCACGTAAAAAGTCCTACAAAAACCTTAACAGAGCTAGCAATGTATTTGATATTCGTCCGATAAATTTGTATCTAAATATGCAACAATGTTTTATCACAAACTTTCCCTATTTTGGGCTGTTCTTTAATTTTTTCCCTTATCTGAAGAAAAGAAGGAGCCACCATATGCAAAGGGGTGATAACTGACACCCCTACGCTAATAGTGAAACCTCTACTGAGCCTTTCTTTTTAGTTAAGAATAGAATATAAAACATTTAAATAAGTCTCAAGTTTCAACCGTTTCACATGGTGTGGCCAGGTAGCTTACATTATTAGAAGTTGTTGGCTTGCATCTATAGGCCAAATTAAATACTTCTATTTTAATTATATTGACATTGAGAGTACCTTCATCAACCCAAATTAGATTTATTATCGTACAATGCATTTGTTTATTAATAGGATTAAAATGAATTTTAATGATGTAAAACTTATTACGTAGAGATGTACGGGCAGAGTGATGGTCACTCAAAAAAGCTCACATCCAGAAGATGAAGATAATTGAGATGAGAATGCTCAAATGGATTTGAGAGCACACTGAGAGAGATGTGAATAAGAATAAAGTTGTTTGGTACAAGGTTAGAGTGGCTTCATGCTTGACAATATGAGAAAAGTGAGGCTGAGGTGGTTCAATCATGTTAAGAGTAGGAGCAAGTGTACGCCAATAAGGAGATGTGAGAGGTTGGTTGTAGCAAGAGTTAAGAGAGGTAGAGGCATACTTGAAAAAAACTGTGTCGAGGTGATTACATATAACTTAGCATAGCTCCAACATACTAAGGAAATAATCTTAGATAGAAAGGTATGGAAGTGATGTATTACAGGTAGGGGTGGATCAACGTAATTCGAGGCCTAAAATGAAATTTTAATAAAAGATCTAAAATTCAAATAAATTTTATTTTTATTATTTTTCTTTCTACAATATTAGATGTAAATTATTAATTAATATCTTTGTTATAAAAAAAAATTTTAATTACTTTTTTTAATAACTATTTTGAAGAAAGATTTTATCAATTTAATATTGAAAACATCATTAAAATTGAGACATTTATTATATGAATCGATAATATACTTCTATAAGTAATAAGTGCATAAATTATAAATAAAGTTATATAGGAGTTAGAATCATAAAACATGATTCAAAAAGTTGATAACTTATTATATCCTACTTTAATATGAAAAGTTACAAAGAAATAAAGGAATATTTGTAATTTACTTTGTTCAACACTTTTGGCTATTTATTCATCTAAACAAAATAAACTCTAATCATCAAAGAATTAAAGAAATGGAGTCAATAAAGAGATAAGAAAAAGATAAATAACGTGTGTATTAGCAAAGAAAATATAATATATTTATATATATATATACACACACACACACACGCACGCACACATTTTATTATAAATTATTTTTTATGAAATACATAAATATTATTTTTTTATTTATAGAAATTTGATCTCTAAAAAAAATTGGGGGCCTAAGGCATTGGCTTACAAATTATAAGTCAGGAACTGACACTGATTACAGGGTTGAAAATTATTAGGTTGTCGGGTGTTATCGCACTTAATGTGGGAGAGTGGGGGGTGGAGGGGGCTCCTCATTTTCCTCTTCTCATCATTGCAGTAGTATTTAGTAATTTTGTAGTCTCCTATTCTTCTCTTTGTCACACTATTTTTTTTGTGCCGTGCTATTTGGTTGTTATACATTTCTTGCGCTCTTACCTTGATAACATTCCTTTTAAGAATAGGTTCTATTGGAAACAATATCTTTACCCCATAAAGGTAGAGAATAAATCTTCTTACATCCAACCTCCAAACCTCAGCTGTAGTATTATATTGTATGTTATTATTATCTAAAAATGACAAAGAAATAGTTAATGTGATGAAGGTGAGGAATAATATAATAATAAATAATCTTTTGTGGTCTCAATTTAAAATGCATTGCACAAAATAAATTATTTGAACTTTCAAAATAAGATGGGTTATATGTGCAAAAACTAAAAGTAACCTAATGGATGGAGTATATATATGTTGATGAACAGGCATTTACCTAAGTCTTTGCATTAGAATATATTAAAATGGAAAGCTGGTACATGACCATGCAGAAGTGTGTGTATCTTAGTCAAAGCCTTTGATGACTAGTTGTATAAAACATCTTAAAATGCAAGTCTTTGTGAGGGGTTTGAGAATGGGCTGAACCACAAGGGTCTATTGTGTGCATCCCTTACACTTTTTCCATAGCTTGTTTCCACGTATTTTAACCTGTAACCTCACGATCACTTGACAACAACTTTAGGAGTTACTCCAAATTCCCATACTTTTCATGAGCTTGTAGAATTAATGTATTTCTTATTGAAGTCTTTAAAATAGAATATCTTATCATACCAGACTGGTTAATTTTATATGGTATTTCCAGTTGACATTAATGATATTAACAAATATCCGAGGACAAAATAGTACAACTTGACTTACATATACCAAGTTGGACCGAATGCACCATGGAAATGGATGACTCTGAGATCTGTGCATATTTTCACATTGATTTTGAGAGATAGATCATTAACCGTTCACCAACCCATTTTTTCGGAGGCTAGGTACAAGTTTGACAGAATTTAGTAATTTTGAATTGAATCTCATATCTCTAACAAATGCATTTAAATAGTTCTTCATAGTCTCATTAACATTGAAAGAGTCATCATCAAACCTAGCCACACCATTTAATAAGACTTAATTTCTTACAACATGAAAAAAATTATGTATATGAACTGTGATGAAACAGGAGGTACAAAGAAAACAGGAAAATGAAAGGAGAGATGAAGATTGTGTTACCCACAAAATACACTACAACAAAAATAACATACCAAGTATACTCCAACAAAGTGGGTCTGGGGAGGGTAAGAGTGTACGCATTCCATGACACTACCTCAAAAAGTGAAGTAGATCACCGACCCAAGAGACAAACCCAAGAGACAAACAATTTGAAAAAAAACATTATATAAGAATAAGAAATAATAGGTATACCGAAACAAAATATACTAATAGAAAGAAGACTACGAAAAAATATCATCATTGACAAACATTAGAGGAGTTAACATTAAATTTTGTTGAGTTGAAAAACAAATATAGCCAAAATATATCTTAAATTTAGCTTGTTTTATTAATAATAAAAATCTTTTGTACCAATAGTGTACATGAATATGTATCTTAAGGAAGTCTTTACTGAGTATTTGTTTTAAGGCTTCATACATAGCCACACCCTTAAAATTCTCAGGATATTCCATTTTGAAACTGGAACTAAGTCGTGTTTCAATTGAACAGCTCAAAGCCTAATAAAGTATTCAAATATATTACACACTTTCTATTAAAATTTTGTATAAAGTTTTATGTTGTTTTCATTCGTCCATTATGTAATTAAGTAAACCATATAAAATATGTTCTCCTTTAATTATATGCATCAACCTCAAGTTGAAAAAATCTTATGTTATTGTGGCTTACTAAGGCAAATGCTTATAATTAAACGAAATGACATATATATTATGTGGTTAACTTTACTACCAAAAAAATTTATAGGTACACACACAAAAAAGAGTTTCAAAATTTATATCGAACATGTAAAATTTAAACACTTATAGAAGTCGCAATGTTAAATTATAACAAAGGAGTTCGAGTGTCTAAATGAAATAGCATGGCATGTTTAAGGGGCCGAATATTTATAAAGCCTTGTTTTAGAATATGTTAAAATGCATGTCATACTGGTCCATGAACTAGTAGAAGAGTTTATCTTAATGTAGTCAATGTTGAGTCTAAATGCTTAGAATATCTTAATATTTTAGGGTGCTAAATTTCTATATGGAACGGTCAGACCTACTGTAACAATCCAGAAGTTTCATGACTTAAAATAGAGCTTCACAATTAAATAATGGTTAAAATTATGTTTTCAGACCTCTAATAATGTATTAAACTCAATTAGAAAAGGTTATAGCCAAAACGATAAAAAAGACAAAGACATTGACGTCCGGAAATTAGCTAAATGGAACTAGTAGACATTTCTATGTTTGGTGAAGGTTTGGGTGTCTCAAATAAAGTCCAAAACTTGTAAAAATACTTCAAATAGGTGAAACAAAGTATAAATGGTCTAAACATCTGGTCACGACTCCCCAAGGACCGCCCGAAGTGTCCTTGAGGAGGACCCAAACATTGGAGCCCAATCTGCCAAAGCATCTTGCGAAAGCCAAGAAGTGAAGCCCCTTGCGTATCGCGAGCCAGTAGTGTCGAGGTAAATTTTGCCTCACGATGCGGGGATTCACACACTCACTCCCTATAACACCCCATATAAAAAAAAGACCAAAAATCAGCTTTGCAGAAAAATCAGCAAGTGCAACCAACGAGGCCATCGACGGACTGTAAACTTACTCACGGTCAGTCCTTCACATCTGTCAATGGGGTCAGAAACCCCCAAAATCTCAGCCAAGGAAAATTTTGTTAAGTCATGACCGACGGACGGACCAAAGGTCCGTAGGTAAGACTACGGTCCATAGTCCATGACTATCGATCGATACCCCATTAACCTACTCTCTGAAAAGAGCCACGGATGACCAGCCTTGTCCGAGGTGGACCCACGGTCCGCAGGTGGGAATTACCAGAGAGTTAGGGGAAAACGCAGTTGGGTTAACTTCAAATAGTCATAATTATTAGCACAAAATTAGTTAGGTGTCCCGTGACCTACTTATAGATAGATAACTGAATTAACTTTCCATAGTCACCGACCTTGATAAAATCAGACCTTTGAGTAAAAAGTAATTCCCGTAGTAGTAATGTCCTACAGAACATGCCTAACGTACGAACCAAACCACGGATCGTCGATGGAACGACGGACCGCTAGTACTGGTCGTCGGTTGGTCCGACAGCAACTAACACAGGGTTCTTTTGGTCTTTTATCACATTGTTTAAAAATTAAGATATGTCGTTTTGACCCTAAATACTAAGATTTTAGTCACTTTAAGCTTAGAAACATAACAAGAACTTACCTAAGTCAAAATCATAAATCAAAAGTTAGAATACTAGAAGAACGAAAGGACAAAAAGCTCAATAACCCTAATTCAAGAACGAGCAAGTTTCCAACAGTTCCAGCAATGAAATTTAAGTGTTTAACTGCGAACCTCATCACGAGGTATGTGGGATTTAACTAGTGGGTTCATTTAACTCATTGGGTCCCTTGTTTTAAGTCAGTTCTTGATTCTCTTATCATGATTAAACCTAGGGTTCCTAGAATTTCAACAGAACTTCATGATATAGTTAAAATATATGTTCCAAATCAAATTATCATATCACTTCTCAGATTATCACATGAATTTCAGAACCCTAGCTTTGTATTTCTTTAGCTCTTGAATTACACATGCTAGGTCATGTATTTCAGTTATACGATTGTACATGCTTCAATTTTTGATGAATCTTTATCAGATTTAGTATTGCGTTCTAAGTTTGCATGTTCATTTTAGAGGTATCCATCATATTCAAAAATTTAGTCATAATCAGTAAATTTACATAATTAATTGGGAGTAGAATAATATCGAGTTGGACTAGACTTCAGCGTACCCAATTAGTCCTAGAACTACTAGCCAAGTAGGTTGTAAGTCCCCTCTGTGGTCAATCAGTTCAGTGATCTTGTCATCATGCCTTTATTCCTTTGGCAGGGTATATTGGGTCCTCTTGATGGGGCGTATAAATTGGACTCCATATTTACCTCATGTGGTTCTATTATCGGGTATTAGTGGCTCCCACACTTCAGTTATACTCTATGCATTGACCATTTATCAGTATATTCAATATTCAATTTTAGCATGTAATAAATTGGTCATTGCATCGAGTTAGCTAATAATGTAGTATATCATGTTCAGATTATTATACTTGCTTTTGTGCTAAGTACCTTCAAGTACTGACGCATACGTGCGCTTCATCCTCTCGTGATGTAGGCTCAGATTCTTAGCATCCAGATCACGCTTAGATCGATCTCTAATCTCCAGTTCAGCAGATTAAGGTTTCGAGGACAATAGTCATGTGTTTCTTTTCAGTATATAGTCTTTTAGTTTCAGTTTTGCTAGACTTTGTTGGGGTTTGTCCCAACATTTCTAGTCAGTTTATAGGCTATTTTCAAACATAGTTAGTTTCAGCTTAGTATTGAGTTAATAACTTCTTTGTACTAAACGCATCAGTATTTTATTCATCTCAGTTATAGAAGATGGGTATTCCCCCCTTTTTAAGTATAATCATGATTTAACTTCCGCATTTATTTTATTATCTTTAGTATTTCATGATCATTACAGAAGGGTTAGCTTGGGAACACTTATGGTCTTAGCTTCTGTGTCCGCTTCTTGGGGGTAGCTTGGGGCATGGCAAAACATTGTATCATGCACTAGGTTCAAGAGTCCTAGGATATTTGAAAAGCCGCACTTTGTAGAGTCCTTTTCAAGGGTTTAAAGTGCACCACATCTAATAAGAGAAAGGTTATAAAGTGTTTTAGGAGAACTTCTCTTTGTTGTTACTCATATCGTGTTTTAGGTATGATTTTATTCCATTCTAACTTGATGTTCGACGTGTCAGATCATGCCTACTCGTAGATCTAATGCTAGGAATGCGAATTCCAGGAATGTAAATGTAGCTCCTCTAGTCTCAGATCAAGAAGTCTCCATTACTGAGTTTTGGAATGCCTTAAAGATGTTGGCTTAGATTATGACCAACTAGAAAAATCGGGTTCATACTTTTGTGAATAAAAATGGTGGATCCGCAGTAACAAGGGTTTGTGACTTTGTTCGGATGAATCCGCCCGAGTTTTTAGGATCACAGACTAATGAGAATCCTCAGAATTTCTTGGATGAGATTTAGAAGATCTTCGAGGTAATGCAAGTCGCTGGGAATGATCGAGTTGAGTTGGCATCATATTAGTCTAAGGATTTTTCTCATATTTGGTACACTTAGTGGAAAGGATAATAGGGGTACAAATGCAGCTCGTATTAGTTTGGATTGCTTTAGTGAGAATTTTCTCGACAGGTTTTTCCCAATAGAGTTGAGAGAAGTAAATACTCAGGAATTCATGAACTTAAGGCAAAGAAATATGATGGTCCAATATTATAGGCTGAAGTTTAACAAACTCTCCAAGTATGCTCCTCACATGGTTGCTGACTGTAGGGCTTAGATGAACAAGTTCTTGTAATGAGTGTTAGATTTGGTGAAAAGTGAGTGCAGAAATACTATATTATTGGGAGATATGAGTATCTCTAGGCTTATGATTCATGGTCAGCTGGTTGAGGGTGATAAGCTTAGGGAACAAGCTAAGGAGAGTAAGATGGTTGAAACTGGGAACTATAACTATTCCAAGAAGAAATCGGGTGGTGGAAATCGCTCGCAGAGTCAGCAGAAGTTTTCAGCCCCTGCCCCTTCATCAGCTAGTGTTCCATCCTCCAAGAAGAGGTTTGACCAGAAGGGTAGAGCACCAGACTCTAATTTTCAGGGAAATATTTTAGGAACCAAGACTTACCCTACTAACATTAAGTGTGGTAAGAACCATTCGGGAGATTGTCTAATAGGAAAAGAAGGATTCTTTGGGTGTGGTATGTCTGGTCACACGTTGAGGGATTATCCTTCTAGACATGGTCAAGGACGTGGAAATGGTAGAGCTCAATCTATGGTATAACCAGCACCACCAAGTCACCCGACTCAGCAGGGTAACTCAACGGATACAACTGGCGGTCAGCGTTAGAACAGGTTGTATGCTCTTCAGGCTCGCCAGGATCAGGAAGATTTTCGTGATGTAGTCTTGGTACGTTACGTGTCTTTGACCTTGATGTTTATGCATTATTAGATCCAGGGGCTACTCATTCTTTTGTAAGTCCTTACATAGAAGTCCATTTCAATGTTAGTCAAGAAACTCCCTTAGAAACTTTCAATCTCTACTCCAGTCTGTAACCCAGTTATAGCTAGATAGGTATATAGAAATTGTCATATCAAAGTCTCTCAGAAAGTCACCTCAACAGATCTTGTAGAGTAAGAAATTGTAGACTTTGATGTCATTCTAGGAATGGATTGACTACATTCCTGTTATGCCTTAGTCGATTGTAGAATGAGGATTTTACATTTTCCATTTTGAGACGAACCAATCTTAGAATGGAAGGGTAGTAGCTTAGTGCCTATGGGTGGATTCATTTCTTACCTTAAGGCCAAAAAGATGATCTCAAAGGTTACCTCTATAATTTAGTTTGGATTAAGGATTTTAGCTCTAAAACCCCAAATGATGAGACAGTTCAAGTAGTTTGTGAGTTTCAAAAAGTATTTCCAAGAGATCTTCCCAGATTCTCCCCTGATAGGAAAATCGACTGTTGAATTGATCTCCTTCAAAATACCCAACCTATTTCTATTCCTTTTTACAAAATGGATGTAGAAGATCATAATGAATTGAAAGAGCAGTTGAAAGACCTTCTAAATAAAGTCTTCATTAGACCTAGTATTTCACCATGGGGTGCACCTGTGTTGTTTGTAAAGAAGAAAAATGGTTCTCTCAGAATGTGCATTGACGATTGACAATCGAAAAAGGTCACAATTAAGAATAAGTATCCAATCCCATGAATTGATGACTTCTTTGACCAACTTCAGGGTTCTAGTCGCTTCTCAAAGATAGACCTCAGAATGGGTTATCATCAGCTAAAAATTAGAGATATTGACATTTAAAAAAACAACATTCTGAACTCGGTATGGTTATTATGAATTTGTAGTTATGTCGTTTGGAGTAGCAAATGATCTTGCATATTTCATTGATTTTATGAACAAAGTGTTCAAACAATGCTTAGACTTGTTCGTTATTGTCTTTATTAATGATATCCTCATTTACACTTGGAGTGAGCAAAAACATGCAAGTCATTTGAGAGTTTATTGGTAGACTCTCAAAGATTGCCAGTTATTCCCTAAGTATAGTAAATATGAGTTCTGGTTGCAATCCTTTTCTTTTCTTAGGCACATTGTATATAGGGAAGGGATCTGGGTGGATTCACAAAAGATAGAGGCAGTGAAACAGTGGCCTAGACCTACCTTTGCTACATATGTCATAAGTTTCTTAGGTTTAGCGGGTTATTACAGAAGGTTCTTGGAAGGATTTTCATCCATAGCTTCACAATTGACTAGGTTGACTTAGAAGATGGTCAAGTTTCAATGGTCAAATGATTGTGAGAAAGGTTTTGTATAATTGAAAACTAGATTGACTACAACTCCTGTATTGACTCTACAAGAGGGTTCTGATGGTTATGTGATCTATTGTGATGCATCCACAGTTGTCCTAGGTTGTGTTTTGATGCAGCGAGATAATGTTATAGAGTATGCCTCTAGAGAGCTTAAGGTGCAGTAAAAGAACTATCCAAGTAATGACTCGAGCTTGCAGCACTGGTGTTTGCACTCAATATATGGAGACACTACTTGTATGGTGTTCATGAAGATGTTTGCACTTATCATAAGAGCCTTCAGTATGTGTTTACCCAGACACAGTTGAATCTTTGCTAAAAGAGATGGCTTGAGTTCCTTGATGATTATGATATGAGTGTACATTATCATCTTGGAAAGGAAAATTTAGTAGCATATGCTCTTAGTACACTATTTGATTGGTAGTGTAGCCCATGTTGATGAAGAAAGGAATGAGTTAGTGAAGGATGTTCACAGGATTTCTTTCTTAGGAATTCGCCTTAAGAGCGTATCATACAGTGCTGTAATAGTTCAGAGTGGGGCAGAATCTTGTAATGGAGGTTAAGGAAAATCAAGACAGTGATCCAATCTTGCTTGAACTTAAGGGTGCAATCCACAATCAGAGAGTGGATGTTTTCTCCGAAGGGAGAGATTGTGTAATTCGCGACAAGGGTAGATTGTGTGGTCCCAATGTGGGTGAGTTGAGAAAGCATATCCTTGCAGAATCCCATGACTCCAAATTTCAATTCATCCAGGTGCCACTAAGATGTATCGCGATCTACGGAAACTCTATTGGTGGAAGTGCATGAACAAGGATTTAGCAGACTTTGTGAGTAAGTTCCCCAATCACAAGCAAGTCAAGGTAGAACATCAGAAACCAGGAGGTATGACTCAAGATATCGATATTCCTACTTATACGTGGCATGTGATCAATATAGATTTCATCAAGAGGCTACCTCATTCACGCAGCCAACATGACTTCATTTGCGTGATATTTGATAGGATGACTAAGTCTTCACCCTTCTTATCGGTAAAGACTACATATTCGGCAGAGGACTATGCTAAGAATACATTAATGAAATTGTGAGGTTTCATGAGATTCCTTTGTCTATCATGTCATATAGAGGTCCTCAACTTACCTCTCATTTCTCGAAGACCTTTTAGAAGGTCTTGGTACTAAGTTAACCTTAGTACAACATTTCACCCACAAATGGATGGACATGCAGAGCGTACCATTCTGACCCTAGAGTATATATTGAGAACTTGTGTGATCAATTTCAAATGTAGTTGGAATGATCACCTTCCCTTCTTATAGATACCATTCCAACATTCAGATGACCCCTTATGAAGCTTTGTATGGTCATAGATGTGGATGTCATGTTGGCCGCTTTGATGTAGGTGAAGCAGGTTTGAGAGGGAAAGATTCAGTACTTTATACTATGGAGTAAGTACAACTCATTAGAGATAGACTTAAGACAGCCCAAAGTCGCCAGAAAGGTTATGCAGATGTAAGGAGAAGGGAGATAGAGTTCCAAGTTAATGGTTGTTTTTTTTTTTGAATTTCTCGCCTATGAAATGGGTGATGAGATTTGGCAAGAAAGGGAAGCTAAGTCCTAGATAGTTATGACATTACAAGACCATAAAAAGGTTTGGCAACGTGTCATATGAGGTAGAGTTGCCAGTAGAATTAGCAGCAGTGCATCCGTTCATCCACATCTCAATCTTCAAGAAGTGTGTAGGTGGTCTAGCCTCTATAGTTCCATTAGAGACTATCGCGGTGAAAGATAATCTTTCTTTTAAGGATATAATAGTTGAGATTCTTTACCGTCAAGTTTAAAGGGTTAGAAACAAAGAAGTCGCTTCAGTCAAGATTATCTTGAGGAGTCAGTCCGTAGAGGGAGCTACTTGGGAAGCAAAAGCAGACAAAGCCTTGAAGTCATTCATGCATGAATTCAGGCTTAGATTCATGTTCCCTCCGTTTGCACTTGTATTTTCAGCGTATTTGCATGTTCTCGAAGCTCAATTCACACAGAAACTCTATTCTTAGTGTTTAGTTGTAGGGTTTGCATCTCTCTCCCTCTATTCCAGCTAGTTTTTTATTAATTCAAGGACGAATGTTCCCAAGGGGGACATAATGTAACACCCCGTATCAAAAATATACAAAAAAACATCTTTTTTAGAAAAATCTTTAGGTGCACCCAATGAGGCAATCAACGGACGGTAAACTAACCCATGGTTTGTCCTGCACATCCATCAATAGGGTCAAAATTACCCAAAATCTCTGCCAAAGAAAATTTGGTGAACTCATGATTGACGGACGGACCTACGGTCCATAGTCAGTGACCATCAATCAATAATCCATTTATCCATTCTCTGACAAGAGCCACGAATGACCATCACGGTCTGTAGGTAGACCCAAGATCCGTAGGTCTGACTGTTGGTGGGAATTAGCAGACAGTTAAGAGGGAAATACAGTTGGGCCAACTTCAAATGGTCATAACTCTTAGCACAAAGTTAATTAAGTGTCCCATAACCAACCTACAGATAGATAACTTAAGTAGCCTTCCATATCCACAAAACTTGCGAAATTCAGACCTCTGAGTAAAAAGTCATGCCTGTTTTAGAAAAGGCTTGTTGAATAAACCCAACTTACGGACCAAAGGATGGACTGTAGAATGAACGACAGACCGTCTGTCTTGATAGTCGCTTTGTCCAACAGCAACTAACCCACGGGTCTTTTGGTCTTTTCCCACTTCGTTTAAACCTTAAGATACGTCGTTTTGACCCAAAATAATCAGATTTGGTCACTTTAAGCCTATAAAACAAACAAGAAGTTATCTAAGTCAAAATCATAAATCAAAAATTAGAAAATTAAAGCAAGAAAGGAGAAAAATCTCAAGAACCCTAGTTGAAAAACGAAGAAAGTTTCCGAGAGTTCAATCCACGAAATCTAACTGTTCCTCCATAAATCTCATCACCAGTTATATGGGATTTCACTAGTGTGTTCCTTTCACCCTTTGGGTCCCTAGTTTTCAATCAGTTCTTGATTCTCTTATAATAATAAAACCTAAAGTACCAAGAATTTCAACAAAATTTCATTATTTATTTAACATATATTTTCTAAATCAGATTACAATGTTATAACTTAGATTATCAAATGAATTTCAGAACCCTAGCTTTGTATGTCCTATGTTCTTGAATAACACATGCTTGGTCAGGGATTTCAGTTACACAATTAAACATGCTTCAGTTTTTAATGTATCATTTTTAGATAATATTGCATTCTCAGTTTGTATATTCCCTTTCGAGCTAGCCATTATTTACAGAAACTCAGTCATAATAAGTTAATTTACATAATTCATTGGAAGTAGCATAATACTGAGTTGTACTAGGGTTCAGCGTACCCAATTAGTCCCACATTTACTAGACATGTAGGTTGTAAGTTTCCTCCGTGGGAAATTAGTTTAGTGATCACGCCACCATGCCTATATACCTTTTGCAGTGTATATTGGGTCCTCTAAATAAGGCTTATACATCGGACTCCATATTTAGCCCATGTGGTTTTATTTTCGATTATTAGTGGCTTTCACATTTTAGATAGACTCTCTCCATTGACCATTTATCAATATATTCAATATTAAGTTTTAGCATGTTATAAATTGGTCATTTCATCCAGTTAGCTCATAATTTAGTATATCATGTTCAGATTTTATACTCGCTTCTGTGCTTGTTAAAATTATATTTTATTTCAGCTTTATTCTATACTACATGCTTAGTACCTTCAAGTAGTGACACATATGTGCGCTACATCTTCTTGTTATATAGGTTCAATTTCTCAGCATCCAGATCACGTATAGATTAATCTTCGATCTCCAGTTCAACAGATTCTGTAGTGAGTCCTCATTCTCAGAGGATAATAGTCGTGAATTTCTTTTCAGTATTTAGTTTTTTAGTTTCAGGTTTTCTAGACTTAGTTGAGATCTGTCCCAACATTTCTAGTCAGTTTATAGGCTATTGTCAGACATAGTTAGTTTCAGCTTAGTATTGAGTTACTAACTTCTTTGTATTAAACACATCAGTATTTCATTTATATTAGTTATAAAATATGGGTATACCCCCTCTTTTCAGTGTAAATTATGATTTAGTTTCCGCATTCGGTTTATTATCTTTAGTATGCTCATGATCATGCCAGCAGGGTTAGCTTGGGATCACTTGGGGTCCTAGGTTTCATGTCCGTTTATCCAAGGTAGCTCTTGGAGTGACACTTCCTTGACCCAAATTTTCAAAAAAATAATTGGAATTTCCCCCGCGACGTGCAACCACTTCCCAAATTCATCCTCATCATTTTTAAGTCAATTCAACTTCACAAAAAGACTCATTTAAGTAAGGTGTATTTTGGATGTATTAGGGGACGAGTTTATAATGGTTTTAGGTTAGCTTTCAACCAATTTCAAGCACTCTAAATCTAGATTAACAAATATGTCTCATCTCTCTCAAAACATTCACTGTATTCAACCACTAGTGAAGAACAAAATAAGTTAGAGGAAGAAGACGAAGACTCTAAGGTTTTTATTCAAATTCAATGAATTATTATCAATAAGTTATGTGTTCCTCACTATTGGGATTTATTTCCCCAAGAGGTCTTTCAAAAGACGATTTATAACAATTAAAATTCATAGGGTTTTTACTTTATAAGTGTGTTTTCTTCCAAACTATAGATTTATCACAAAGGATTAAAAACTATGATTTTCTATGGATAATTAGGTATGTATGGATGAATAATTGATATGGTATTTTTTGTTTTCGTGTGAATAACACTCTTTCCCTAAATAATTGATTTGATTATGTTATATGTATCACTTAATGTCAGGTAAATGTGGGGATTAGAGCTATAACTTTAATAAACTTATGAATGAACCCTTTCCCTTCACTGTAGCTTTGAATTGGTCTTGTGTATGACTAGAGTGGTTGCCATTGGTTATGTAATTGAACATTTCTCCATATTATTTGGATGATTGTTATGAATTGAGTGTAAGTTCTCGATGAAGATTCTTGGAAGCAATAAGTATGTATTCAAAAGTCATGATTACTCTATTAGGTCGATGTTGACTTATAATTAACGTTTTAATGCAATTGAAGTATGTATGATGTTGCTATGAATATATGATGGTCTACGAATATGTTAATTGTGGAATCATGTTAAGGATATGATAATGCAAGGTTGATGATGTCTCTTGTATGCCTTACATAATATGACTATGATATGTTAAACTCACTAATGAAGGGTTTTGATGACAAGAAATTCTCATCCTAAACCTAATGAGCTAATGATCATGTTTATTCAAGGAGTTAATGTTTTATAGCCTATGATAAGATTGATGATTAATGATAATGTAAAGGCAATTCAAAAAAGGGACTTTAGCTTAGCACCAATGAACTAGATGTGACAGTTGTCCCTTCTCAAGTTGGAAGGTAGGTTCACAATGATTTTCATGAGATAGAGGCTGTCAAGTAATATGGAACTGTGGGTCTCTAATATATCTTCTAGTTCTTGAACTATGTTTCCTCCATAGGAATAATAGCTAGTGGATCCACCTAGAATGCTATGTTTATGTTTTGGTTCTACCTTGGCAAGTAGACAACCTTCTTTTAGGGTGGGTTTCATGACACCGAATTAAATGTTTAGCTCACATAGTCTAATGCCAATAAATGTTATGTTCCCTTCAGTAATAATGAAAGACTTAAGAAGGTATTTCTTGGAGTTCACCAACCTTTGTAAACCAGGTGTGAGTTTTAACGAATACTCTTTAAAGTTATGTAAATTTTCCAAATATGCTTCCTCTTTTGTTTCGAATGATAGGGATGAAATCAGCCATTATGTAACAGGTGTGTATGAAGGGCTCAAAAAAGAATGTCGCGCAACTATACTTCATGACAACATGGATCTTTCTTGGTTGAAGGTTCATGCACAACTAGTAGAGGAGAATCGTCAAAGGAAGAAGAATAGAGAAGCTAAGAAGGAAAGGTCTTTTCAAATTGGTTCTTCTAAGAGTAGGCTTGAATTCAAGCCAAACCTAAATTCAAGAAGAGATTTTCAAACCAAGTTTCTTCAAATATCTGCAAGACTGAAAATTATAGGGTGGCTAACCCTATATCTCATAAGGGGAGAAATGTTGATTCGCCAAGAGAAAGAACAACTTGTGGAAAGTGTGGTAAGAAATATGTGGGTGAATGCCTTGTTGGAACAAATAGTTTCTAAGGTTGTGGAAAAAGTTTTCATATGATGAAAGATTTTCCTAGTAGTAAGAGACAAGTAAATGAGAATAGCCAAGTCCAATCAAGATGTCCTAGAACGGAAGCTCCAAAAAGGAACCATTTTTATGCACTAAGTCTAGAGGTGAACAAGAGAGCTCTCCTGATGTAGTGAGTGTTTGATACAAGTCTTTTCTAGTAATGTTTATGATTTGCTTGATCAAGATGCTACCCTTTTTTATTGTTACACCTTTCTTTGCTAGGAAATTTGATATACTTCCCTATGTTTTGATTGAACCCTTTTCGATTTGTACCCCAATCGGTGACTCCGTATTGCAAAGAGAGTCTATAGGAAATGTCATGTAATGTTTCCCAATAGAATTACTCTTGTTAACTTGGTAGAATTTCACATGTTAGATTTTCATATCATTTTTGTTATGGATTGGATCCATGATAGTTTTCCATAAATAGATTGTAGAACGAGGGTAGTGAAGTTTCAATTCACAAATGAACCCATTTTAGTGTGAAAGGGGGGAAATTTTATGCCAAGGGGTCAAATAATTTCTTGCTTGAAGGAATGTAAAATGATAGACAAGTGTTGTCTATACTATGTGGTGAGGCTTAAAAATCTTAAATGTGAAACTCCTTCTATTGAGTTAGTCCCCGTAGTGAGGGAATTTCAAAAGGTTATTTTGTGATGACCTTTTCGGAGTTCCTCCCGAACAGGAAATTGTTTTTGACATTGACTTGTAACCGGATACGAAACCCATTTAAATTCCTCCATGTCGGATGGCTTTAGCTGAAGTTGAAGAGTTGAAGCTCCAACTCAAATATTTACTCGACAAGGGTTTCAGTAAACCTATTATTTCTCCATGGGATGGTCCGGTCTTGTTTGAGAAGAAGAAGGATGGGTCCCTTAGGATGTGCATGTATTATCGTCAACTTCATAAAGTAACCATAAAGACAAAGTATCCTCTCCCTCGGATTGACAGTCAATTTTATCAACTCCAAGGTGCTAGTTACATTTCCAAGATTGACTTATGGTCGGGATATCACCAACTTAGGGTGAGGGAGGAGACGTTCGCAAAACATCTTTCTGAACAAGATATGGTCACTATGAATTTCTAGTGATGTCTTTTGGGTTAAGAAATTCCCCGACAACATGTATGGACATAATGAATAGAGTTTTCCGAGATTACCTTAATTCATTTGTGATTGTTTTTCTGATATTTTTATATACCCAAAGAATGAAAAAGAGCATGAGACCCATTTGAAGTTGTACTTCCAAGTTCTCAAGGAACACCCAATTTAGTAAGTGTGAATTTTTGTTGAGGTCAGTTGCTTTTCTTGTGCATGTTATCTCTGGTTAGGGTGTAGGAGTCGATCTGAAGAAGACAGATGGGGTCAGAAATTGGCCTAGACCTTTGACTCGCACAAACTTAAAAATTTTCTTCGGTCTAGGTGGGTACGATAGACTGTCTTTTGAAGGATTCGAATCTATTACCTCTCCCTTGAATTCTTTGACACAAAAGAAGGTGAATTTTGAGTGGTTGGAATCTAGTGAAATAGGTTTTCAAGAGTTGAAAGATAAGCTTACCTCCACTCCGGTTATGACTTTACCAGAGGGTAATGAAGGATTTGTGGTGTATTTTGATGATTCCAGAGTGATCTTGGGATGTGTCCTCATGCAGCATGGCAAAGTAATAGACCTACGCCTTTAGGCAACTCAAAGTTCATCAGAAGAATTATCCAACTCAAGACCTTGAGTTTGCGGCCGTAGTTTTTGCCTTGCAGATATGGAGACATTACCTGTATGGTGTGCATATTGATATGTTTACTGACTCTAAGGGTTTTAAATATTTGTTTACACAAAAGAGGTTGAATTTTCTAAAGAGAACATGGTTAGAAATTTTGAAGGATTAATACATGAGTGTCCTCTACCCCACTAACAAGGCTATCATAAGTGCGGATTCTTTGAGTCGTATGACTATGGGTAGTGTGTCTCATTTTTTAAAAGAGAAGAAAGAACTAGTTAAAGATGTTCATAGGTTGGATGATTTGGGTTTAAAGTTCGAAGATTTGCCAAATGGGTCTCATGGTCCATAAATACTTTGAGTCATCATTAGTGGTTGAGGTGAAATCTAAACAACATATTTGTTCTTTATTGATGTAGTTTAAGGAATCGATACGTGGTAATATTAATAAGTCATTCTCCCAAGGGGGATGGTGTTCTTAGGTACCAAGGGAGATTATGAGTGCCGGATGTTGAGGATTTATGAAATTGAATTCTAGAAGAATCTGATGGTTCACCTTATTCTATACATCCGGGTGCCAACAAAATGTATCATGACGGTCGGTAGGTCTATTTGAGGGACAACTTTAAAAGGTACATACCGAAGTTTGTTGCAAAGTTTCCAAATTTGGAACAAGTTATATCCGAGCATCTAAACTCGGGTGGTTTTACCCAAATCATGGATGTTCCTACTTGGAAGTGGAACGGTTCAATATGGGTTATTGTGGATAGACCTACTAAGTCTGCCCACTTTATCCCCGTTAAGTCTACATATGCGACCGAAGAGTATGCAAGGATTTACCATAATGAGATTGTGAGTGTTTATGGGATTCCCGTGTCCATCATTTCGGATAGAGGTGGCCAATTCACTTCTTATTTTTTAAAATCTTTTCAAAAGGGTTTAGATACTCAAGTGAAACATGGCACCACTTTTTATCCTCATATAGATGGGCAAGAGGAACGTACAATACATACCCTAGAAGATATAGCAAGAGCCCGTGTTATTGATTTTATGGGAAGTTATGATGATCACTTACCATTAATTTAGTTCTCCTACAACTACAGTTACAATTCGAAAATCTACATGGCACCTTTTGAAGATCTTTATGGTAGAAGATCTAAGTCTCCAGTTGGATGTTTGAGGTTTGTGACTCCTCACTACTTGGTCCCGAGATTATCTATGAGGCTATAGAGAATGTTCTGGCCATAAAAGATAGTTCGAAGACAACATAATGTTATACCTCTAAGATGATATAGGAGAAACATGAGCCTAAATTTTTTTTTCATAAGGTTCTAATATCCTAAATTTGTTTATAATTTTCTAATGAGTAAGTGTCTAAATATTTAAGTAAATTGGAGGTCAAACATCAAGGGACGACCAAGACGTTCGACGACTAAGTCACCTATATGCCTTATGTGTTTTAATTTGATTATGTGTGTAGCATGAGTTTATGAGTTCATTATATGAGTAATAAGAGTGTTAATAGGCAGTGTTTCAAGTTTCATGAAACTTAGAGGTCAAACGTCCAAGAACGTTCATGACGTCCGAAAGGTTTGCCTTGAAACAACCTTGTGTGTCTTAGCATGTTTCATTGAGTTTAATGTGTTAATTTTAAATGAAATTAATGTGAGAGGTCCTAATATTAAATATGAGCATATTCATGTTGTAAACATCCTTGCAAACATCCCCTAGGCAAACAAAGGGTTCTTGAGGAAGGACCCTTCACAAGAGCGTAAGGCTTTCTAGACCAGCCCCAAAAGACGGAGGCAATCGACAACCAGTAGGTTGGTCGACGCCCCGTCGATGGTGGGAATGGATCAATACTTTTCCTAGGGATCTTAAGCTCCCAAAGGACAGTCTCTTTCCCAATTAATACGCAGCCTGGACGGTCCGTTTGTTAACCTACTCCCCGTCAATGGGCAGTCATAAGTTGGGTTTGTAACCTGCACATCTTATTGTTAAATGTAAGAGGTGAAAAGGTAATTTCACCCCATGTACAAATAAATGTTTGAGCGGTTTCATAATGGAATTCTAGTTATTTTAAATGGGTTTATAAGTCCTGACTACCAAAATAATATATTATTCTAAAATCAAAACCATAACCTCTAAGGAGCTCTCTATAACTCCATTGAAGCTTGAAGATTGATTTCTCTAGCAATTTCTCTCATTTTTCGTGGATTAGAATCTGTATGGTTATGTTTTTTCAAGCTTTAAAATTCTATCATAGAGTAACCAATCTTCAAAGAGATTTTCAAAGATTTTCTTAAAAGATAGATTTCTAACTTGTAATCTAGCCATGTGTTCTTGCATTAAATGCTTTGAATCATTGAATATTGATTGAATTGATGTTAATTTGATGATTTTCACATAAAATATTCATGAACACATGCAAAACCTAAACTCTTCAAATTGACTGTATTAGAAGTGTTATGATCATGTCTAAGTGCTTATGAATTTTAGTGTAGATTTCCTTAGGCTATTGAATGATGTAAAAATTGTATTAGATTGATGTATAGGATGTCTTAGATTGATAAATCTATGTTGAATTGATTTAGATTGATTGAGTATTATGATTTTTGTATTGGATTGATGATCATGACCATGGGTAAGGGCTTTTTGGTATTGTATTGGATGATTTTGCGATGGATTGAAGTTGTAAGAATGGATTGGATGTTCGCTGCTGTATTTCTCTTTATATCATGTAAATTAGGTCTTTAATTATGTTGTGATTTGTATGGTTTACTACTGATGGCGTTGCTATGTGTTTTACTTGTGAATTATGTGACCTCGTCGGTTTTATTATATGTATTATAATGATCATGGACGTGTCGGCATTAATTGATATATTATGATGAATTGTGTAGTGATTTATGACGAGTAAGATCATATCTATCTACTTGTGAGTAATATGAAAGTATGTGTTCTTCTATTGACATTAGTTGATCATGCTAAACTATGGCTATGTTCAAATGTGTGTAGTCTTAAAGTGGACGTGTGATTCTTCCTAATTGATTATATGAGTCTTGTGATGATTATGTTGATGATCCGATAGTACTGTATAGGGTGACCTAAAGTTGACTTGGTTGTTCTTATGTGCTACTTAAAAGTTGTGCTATATGTTATATGTGAAGTATGTTTTGTCTTTTTTTGGTAGACTTGTGCCCCTTACTTGATACATGTATAATCAGAATATGACTTCTTCACTTACGATGCTAGAGCTTCTTAGTATTGTTGTATTAATGACATGTGACCCTGAATGTTTCTAAGAAGATCCTCTATATGAGCCTTCAACCTTGTTTTAAGGTTATGATACATTGAAATCCCAACGTTGTAGTATCCTTCTTGTGTGAATGGTGGACTTAGGGATTGATTGGCTTGAAACACATGAAATCATCCTTAGGAAAATGATTAACCTATCAATTTATCTTTTGTAAGACAACCCTAGGGGACCTTTTTGGTAAGGTCTAACGTAATTTGGTTGTAAACTAGATATGGAACCTCTTCCTATACTTATTTATTGAAATACACTATGAGAAAAAAGGCTAGTACTGAGTGAGTATGGTTTGGGAGGTAGATCTTGTTAAGGATGAGGCTAGAGTACAGAGAAGCCTTTCATATTCCTTAACCATATACCAACATGGGATGTGTCCAAGTTCTACCATTGGCAAGTTAAACACCCTCCATCAGAGTACGTTACAACTCTTGATTCCATGCCTTTCTATCATGGTGTATGTCGGTTATTGCCTATTCTCATCAGATAGGATACAAACTAGTGTTGGAGAAGCTCTATGAAGTTTAAATAGTTGTATGGGACACTATATACATTGCACGATTAGACTTTGAAGATGTTAGTGATTTAGTCCCTAGGTCTTCTTTAAGACAATTACTTGAATTTCCTTATGTATAAATATCTCTTAAATAAACTAATAAAGATAATGATTGATGTTCGAAAACATGTAAATTAATAAGTACTTACCTAGAGTAGTTAAGGGTTTTCTAGTTAAGGTGTGAAGGGGGAAGAGGAATGGTCACATCATGTCTTACCTAGCTAAGTCTTAAAAATGATTCAAGATAGAAAAGTTTGTTGATACATTCGACATGATATAAACTTAGGTAGTCTTAAGGATTAATTAGGTAATCTTTGAGAGGATGTATGAGCATCTCTTTTTAATTTACTTAATTAATTTTTTTGATAACCTTTGTTAGAATAATGTCATATTATATATATATATATATATATATATGTTATATTATGAAATGACAATGATATTATCCTAGGTAATATAAAGGATCTCTTAGGTGTGTGTAAAGGGATTGCATGAAGGATTTCTTCACAACTCAATCAAGTGAACCATAGAATCACATTTGGTAGGAGGATCTCATGTTTATGTGTATTGTGTATTGTAGGTAAGTCTTAGGATAGTCATTAGTGAGAGGGTTGTATGCTTAATAGGGTCACTCAATTAGTTTACAGTAAGTTTGCAAGGCTTGTTGTACAATTTTTTAAAATGTGTTAAAACACTTATGTGATATCTTCTCTGTTTATAAGGTGTTAAATGTTGTTCTTATTCTTATTCTGTGATTTTTAAACCAAAAAAAGCATATTTCCATTAAATGCCCGTTTTCATGATTTTGTGCATTAATCCACACTTAGTATAAGTGTTTGTACTAATTACATTCATTGTATTATATCTAAAGGAGTAGGTGGTAGGTGAGAAGGTGTCTTGCAGGAAAGCTTCAATTTTTGTTATCGTTCAAGAAAGGTTTGAAGTATGTCCTCAATTGACTCGAGAGCATATATTTATTTTGATTTCTTATTTTAAAGAATTGTAATAGACTTAGAAGTACTATATTTCTATGTATGGACCACATCCCAAGAATTATTGTGTCTAAGGTTTGATGATATAAGAATTAGTATTTTCTATATTTTTTATACGAAAGTCTATTCGAATGTTGTTAAAAGTTTTGATTTTTCACTACTTTTTTCATTTATATATGCGATAAATTATACAAAAGGGCTTGTACAAGACCTCTGAAAGGTCAAGTACGTCGTGTCATGACCTGAGAATACCCTATCTCCTAGTGTATACATACGGGTAGTGAAAAACGTGGTATTAGAGAATATGTTATGAAAGTTGTTTGAGAAATCCAAAAGTCTCATAAAGTCACATCTAGTAGAGTCTTGACCATGGATGTGAGTCACGACACATATATGGGTGAGAGGATATAGGATGATAGAGTTTCACTTTCTTCATAAATCTTATGTCGTGCCTATAGAGTTGAGGTTGTAATTGACTATTCCTAATCTCTTCTCTTGTATTTATAAGAGATAAATACTTGAAGGATGACTATTAGAAGGTTGGAAGAAGGAACGACGGATGGCGAAGTTCCTCCTCAAGTTGATCATGTTGAGCAAGGTGCTCAAGTCCCTATTGGAGGTCAAGGTAATGAGGTTCCTTTGGTTCCCCGGGAAATGACTAATGTGGAGATTAGTGTGTCTCTGCTTACTTAAACCTGAACTTTAACTACCCAAGTGAATAGGGGTAATGAACGTAGAGTGAATGTTGTGTAGAGCACTATGAAATCTAGACTGAGAGATTTATTTAGTATGAATTCTCTTATCTCTATTGGCTCTAAGGTGGGAGAGGATCCCTAAGAGTTTCTAAATGGTGTGTACAAGGTGGTGCATGCCATCGGGGTTACTTCTAAGGAGAAGGCGGAGTTGGGTTCGTACCAATTGAGGGAGGTTGCTCAAGTGTGGTATACACAATGGAAAGATAATAGGACAGTTAAGTTGGGTCCTATACAATGGGAAAAGTTTGAGGAGGTTTTCATAGGAAAGTACTTTTCATGTGAGAGGAGGGAGGTGAAGGTTGAGGAATTTATTAATCTCAAGCAAGACAATATGAGTGTTGAGAAGGATTCCTTCAAGTTCACTATGTTCTCTAGGTATGCTCCATCCTTGGTATCTAACCGTAGGTATGAGATTAGTTTGTTTATGATCGGTGTTTCCGACCTTGTGAAATAAGAGTGTCGAACTGCCATGCTCCATGATAATATGACTCTACCTAGGCGTTTTTTGTGTATGCTCAATACATAGAGGAGTCCAAACTTAAGAGGATATCTAGAAACTTGAAGAGGAGTGGACTAGGTGAGGAGAAAAAAAATAGGTTCAAGAAGATGAGTCAAACTAAATATGAAATTAGAGATCCTAAGGTCAACCTTTAGAAGGGAATGGTAAAACTACTTGTGTCACTTGTGGAAAAAGGCACAATGGGTAATTTCTAAGTGGTAGGGGGAATTGGTTTTTTTGTTATAAGGATGGACATAGGGTAAGGGATTTTCCTACAGTTGCGGCTAGAGGAAAGGAAGGTAAGCAAGTTACTCAAAGTATTCTGGTAATGATGCTCCTATGAAGAATTGTTTCGATGTATTTCGTCCAAGAGGATCAAAGCCAGATGATGATGATGATGATGGTAAGTTATATTTCTTTCGTTTAGTAGTCATGAGTTCCTTATAAGTGGGGGAGCATGGCGAGTAGTGGTGTTTTGATTGCTTTTCTCATCTCTTCTATTCAACTCAAACTTGAAAATAGAACGTCATAGTAGCATGTTGCATTGTGTTTAGGAATCTTAGTGGAATTGAAATTAGTTATTCCTTACTTGTTGCATTTCATGGAGTTATTATTATGTTTTTAAATAAGTTTATATGGTTTTATCTCTCATATTAGAATGTTTCCATCATGAATTTCCTAAATGTTGCATTTTTGGAATTTTGAAGCATCTTCACTGTCAGGGAATTTACCTCACTATAACATTTTTGCTAAATTGACTTAACTGTTCTTTGGGAGAAAATTGTTATAAAATGTATAGAACTGATATATATGAGTATGATAATGAATATAAAATGAGTTCTTGCTATGTGGAATAAAGAATATGAGTCTTATTGGCATATGAGTTATAGATTAGTTTCTACCTTCTTTTTGTGTTGTGAGTCTCTTGATTATATGAAATTAATGTTTTCCACTAAATTTTGTGTATTATAATGTGTTATGTTTTATTTGTATTGCTGATAATTGATTCTCTACTCTTGAAAGTGTTCGGAGAGTGGCAAGTGCCATTCGAGGACGAATGTTGTCCAAGTGAGGGAGATTTTAATACCACTTAAACGGCATAAGATAATTTGGATCCTAACATCTTTGTCATGAGTCTATAAGGTTCTAAATGTGTTATATAATTTTAATGAGGACGTGTCTAATGATTTACGTGAATTGGAAGTCAAACATTAAGGGACTAGCAAGATGTTCAACGACTAAGTCATGTATATACCTTATGTGTTTTTATGTGCTTATGTGTTGTTGAAAAGCTTATGATCTACTTATATGGGTAATAATATTTTTTATATGAAGTTTGTAAAGTTTCGTGAAGTTTGGAGGTCAAACATCAAAGAATGTCCATGTCATTCTAAAGGTTTGACTTGGAACGACCTTGTGTGTCTTAGCATGTTTCATCGAGTTTTATGTGTTCTTTTTCAATGAAATTGATGTCAGAGGTCCTAAACTTGTATACGAGCATATTTGGGTTGTAAACATGTGGGAAAACATTCCCAAAGACAAACCAAGGTTCCTTGAGGAAGGACCCTTAACAAGAGCCTAAGGCTGTCTAGACCAGCACCAAATGACAGAGAAAACCGACAGCTAGTAGACTGGTCGACACCCCGTCGATGCTGGCCATCGGTAAAGACATAGCCTAGTCATATTAAGCTCCCAAATTCAAGCCTCTTTCCCAATGGAAGGAAACACAGGACGGTCCATTTGTGGACCTACGCCCCGTCGATGGGCAGTCGTAGGTTGGGTCGGCAACCTGCGCATCTTACTGTTTAATGTAAGGGGTGAAGTGGTAATTTCACCCCCCATCCAAATAAATGTTTGAGAGGTTTCCTATGTGTATGCTAGGTATCTTAAGTGAGTTTATAAGTCCTAACTACCTAGATGAATTCATTATTCTATAATCAAAACCAAAAACTTCTAAAAAGCTCTCTCAATCTCCATTGAGGCATGAAGGGAGATTTAATCTTTCAGGTTGATTTCTCCTCCAATTTCTCTCATTTTTCGTGGATTAGCATCAGTTAAGGTATGGTTATCCTTGAAATGTTTCATCAAGGAGACAATCTTCAAAGTGATTTTCAAAGATTAACTCAAAAGATAGATTTTTGACTTATAATGTAGCAATGGGTTCTTACATAAAATGTTTTGAATAATTGAAAATTCGTTGAATTGATAAAGTTCTAACCTAAAATCTTCTTGAACCCATGCAAAACCTAAAATCTTGAAATTGACTATATTAGGAGTGTTATGATCATGTCTAAATGCTTATCAGTTCTAGTGAAGTTTTCCTTAGACTATTGAATGATGTAAGAATTGTATTAGATTGATTAATAGGTTGTCTTATCTTGATAAATCAATATTAAATTGATTTAGATTCATTCAGTATTATGATTCTTTTTATTGAATTTATGATCATGGCCATGGGTAAGGGACTTTTGGTATTGTATTGGATGATTTAGCGTTGGATTGAAGTTCTTAATATGGATTGGTTGTACGCTTCCCTAATTCTCTTTGTATTATGTAATTAGGTCTTGAATTATGTTATGATTTGTATGTTCCAATTATGGTGGAGGTGCTATGTGTTTTACTAGTGAATTATGTGGCCTTATCGGCGTTACTTTATTTATTATATTGATCATGGAATTTCTGGCTTAAATATATATAATATGATGATTTGTGTAGTGATTTATGAGGTGTAAGATCATAGCTATATACTTTTGAGTAATGTTAAAGTATGTGTTCTTCTAATTAAATTAGGTGATCATGTAAGACCATGACTATGTCATTCAATGTGTAGTCTTATAGTGGATTTGTGATTACTCCTAATTGACTATATGAGTCTTGTTATTGTTATGTTGATGATCCTATATAAGCGTATATAGTGACCTAAAGTTGACTTAATTGGTCTTATGTTCTACTTCAATGATATGTTATATGTTATATGAGAAGTATGTCGTGTCTTATTTTAGTAGACGTGTGTCCCTTACTTGATACATGTAGAATGAGAATATTACTTTTGACTTATGATGGTAAAGCCTCTTAGTCTTAAATGTCTAAATGACATGTGACTTTGAATGTTGCTAAGATGGTCTTTATGTAAAGCCTTCAATCTCGTTGTAAGGTTATGATATCCATGACGTCGACACACGTAATGGTATCCTTGTTCTGTGAAAGGATGATAAATCCTCTTCATCTTAAATGTCTAAATGTGATCTGATCTTGAATGTTGCTAAGATGGTCTTTATGTAAAGCTTTCAACCTCGTTGTAAGGTTATGATATCCTTGAAGTCGAAAGACATAATGGTATCCTTCTTATGTAAATGGTGCACTTAGGAATTTATTGGTTGAAATGACGTCAAATAATCCTTAGGAAAATCTTAGCCTATCCTCATAACCAATGTAAGGAAACTATTGGGGACCTCATTGGTAAGGTGTAATGTTATTGGGTTTTGACAAGATATGGAACCTCTTCATGTACTCATTTATTGAAATACTCTATGAGAACAAAGGCTACCACCGAGTGAGTATGATTTTTGAAGTAGATCTAGTTAAGGATGAGGGTATACAAAAATCCCTTTAAACACACTCCGTCGGAGTAGGTTACAACTCTGGATTCCATGCCTATCTACCATGGTATATGCTTGTTATTGCATATTCTCACCATATGAGGCACCCACTAGTGTTGGAGAATTTGAATGAAGTTTAGGTGGTGTTATGGGACACAATCAAGACATTGCATTATTAGAATTTGAAGATGTTAGTGAGTCAATACCAAGGTATTCTTCAAGATCACTACTTGAATATCCTTATGTGATGAATGTCTCTTGAATGAACTAATAGAGATAAGGACTTAAGTTGAAAATCATGTAATTGATTAAGTACTTACCTAGAGTAGTTAAAAGTAGTCTAGTTATGGTGTGAATGGGTCATATGAAGGTCACTTCATATCGTACCTAGCTAACTCTTTAGAATGACTATAGATAGGAAAGTTTGTGGATACATTAGACATTGGAGAGGTATGGGTGTTCTTTTCTTGATATACTTAAGTAAGTCTTTTGATAATCTCTTGGAGGAGAATTCCATATTAGATATATGTTTTGTTATGAAATGAGAATGATCTTATCCTAGGTAGTCTAAAGGAACTCTTAGGTGTGTGTGAAGGGATTGTATGGGCAGCCGCTTTACTACTCACTCAAGTGAACGTCAGAATCACCTTTGGTAGGAGGATCTCATGTTTATGTAATTGGTTTATTGTTAGTGAGTCCTAGGATAGCCTTTTGTTAGAGAGTTGTATGCTAAATGGGCTCAGTGTAATGATGAATTAGTTCACTGTAAATTTACAAGGCTTACTGTAATATTTCTTAAAATGTGGTAAAATGCTTATGTGATATCTTATGTGTTTCTAAGGTGCTAAATTTTATTCTTATGCTTATACTATGATGTTTAAATAAAAAAGGGCATATTACCATTAAATGCTTGTCTTCACGTTTTTATGCATTAACTCATACTTAGTACAAATGTTTGTACGAATTCCATACATTTTATTATATCTAAAGGTATAGGTGGAAGTTGAGAGGTGTCGTGAACGAAATCTTGTATTCTAGTTATCGTTCAAGCAAAGTTTGAAGTATGTCCTCATTTGACTAGAGGGAATATATGTCTTTTGATTTCTTATTCGCACATTGTTATTGACTTAGAAGTACTATATTTTGATG
Source organism: Solanum pennellii (assembly GCF_001406875.1). NCBI lineage: Eukaryota > Viridiplantae > Streptophyta > Magnoliopsida > Solanales > Solanaceae > Solanum > Solanum pennellii. The sequence goes on from NC_028643.1 coordinate 55,688,247, forward strand.
TATGGGCAGTATCCCAAGTATTCTTGTGTCTAAGGTTTGATAATATGAGACTTAGTATTTCCTATGGTTTTTATATGAAAAATATTTTGGAAGACTATTCAAATGTTGTGAATTGTTTTAATTCCGTACTACTTTTCAGACTTGTATATGTGACAAATGATATGAAACGGCTTGTATATTACCTTCGAGAGGTCAAATACACCATTTCATGACCTAAGAATACCCTAACTCCTACAGTATACAAACGGGTCGTGATACCAATAGTCAGCAAACGTTTTATGCAGACCAGAGGAAAAGAAATCTTGAGTTTGAAATAGGTGATCCTGGTATGTTGGTTCTTATGATGTTTTACGATTGGTTGAAAAAGTTAAGTCCCCGGTATGTTGGTTCTTATGATGTTTTACGATGACAAAGTTTCCTATGAACTGAAATTGCCTAATGAAGTAACTTCAGTTCATTAGTTATTCATGTTTCTATGCTCAATAAATTCATAGGCGACCTAGTTTCTATCCTTGATATTGAAGGTTTAGGGGTGGATGAGAACCTCTCCTACGAAGAGGTTGAGATCCTAGATCTCCAAGTCAATAATTTGGGGGATAAAGAGGTTTCCTTCGAAAAAGTCCAATGGAGGAACCATCTTGTTGAGGGTGCAACATGGGAGGACAAAGCCGACATGAAGTCCCGCTACAATAATCTTTTTATTTCTTCAAGTTAGACAAACCTTGTTATAATGAAAATAATGGATGAAATGAAATTGACTTGTTTTTTAAATCGGTGCATGTTTTGATAAAAGTTGTATCCAATTGAGTTGTAAGAAAATACCTTCATACTCTATAGTTGCACTTATATGAAATGTGTATGCAAATGTCTTCATTAGATTTTGTTGTTTTGTTGTTGTATTGAGAATAATGATAGCATGCTACTCTTTGATATATTTTGAGCTTATGTTGATGTTAAGAAGGTAGTTCCAAATTATGTGTTATGAATGTTGATTTCTTATATGTTGTTCAACATGAATTGGGTCGCTATGTGTAAAGTTGTAGTATGTGTTGAAAGGAGTTTTGAAGTGCTCCTATGAACTGTGACTTACTATGGTTATATGGTGTTGTTGGTTGAGCTGATAGTATTGAGTCTATCCTTACTCTCCAAGAGATTTTAGTGTCATTCGGGGACGAATGTTCGTAAGGGAGGGATAATGTAACACTCCGGAACTTCCATGACTTAGAAAAGAGATTCGCCTATTAAATGATGGTTGAAATGTTGTTTCTAGACCTCTGTTAATTTATTAAACCCAATTACAAAAGGTTAGAGCCAAAACGACAAACAAAGACCTTGACGTCCAGAAATTAGCTAAATTGAACTAGCATGCGTCCCTATGTTTGGTGAAGGTTTGGGAGTGTAAAATGAAGTTAAAAATTTGTAAAAAGACTTTAAATATCTAAGAAAATTTTTAAGGTTACAAGCGTCAAGTCACGACTCCCCAAGGACTACCCGAAGGGTACTTGAAGAGGACCCAAACATTGGCGAGCAAGCTGCCATAGAAAATTACGACAGCCTAGATGAGAATCCCCCCACGCGTAGCACAACCAACACTGGGTAGACAAATTTTTACTTGCGAGGGTCTTCAGGAGACTCACTGCCTCTAACAAAATTTTCAAAAAAAGAATTGTCATTTCCTCCGCGACGCTTAGCCTTTTCCTAGATTCGTCCGCGTCATTTTTAAGTCATTCAACTTCACAAAAAGACCTATTTAAGGAGGGATCTTTTGAGTATTTAGATGATAAATTTATAATGGTTTTATGTATTTTTAAAAACCAATTTTACTTAATCTAAATGAGAATTAACTAATCCCTCTTATCTCTCTCAACCACCATTAAAGATTAAGAAAAGCTTAAGGAAGAAGACGAAGACTCCAAGGTTCTAATTCAAAATTAGTGGAATAATTGTCAATAATGTATGCATTCTTTACTCTTGGATTCCTTTCCACAAGAGGTCCTTCCAAAGACTAGTTCTAAAAATTCTAATTCCTAGGATTTTTACTCTATAAGTGGGTTTTCTTCAAAAGTCGAGATGCATGACTAATGATAAAACATCTTGATTTTATATGCCTAAATGAGTATGTATTGAAGAATAATTGAGACGGTATTTTTGGTTTCTGTGTGAAAAATATTCTCTCCCAAATAATGTATTTAATTATGTTATTTTCATCACTTAATGTCATGTAAATTTGTTGATTCGAACTATAGCTTGAATTAACTCATTAATGAACCGTTTCCCGTCACCCTAACTATGAAATGTTCTTGTGTATGACTAAAGTGGTTTGTATTGTTTATGTTATTGAGTATTTCTCTATATTATTGAATGATTGTTATGAATTGAATGTAAGTTGTTGATGAAGATTCTTTAAAGCAATTGGTAAGTCTTCTGATGTCATGATTACTCTATTATGTTGATGTTGACCTATAATTGATGTTTCAATACAATTGAAGTATGTATGATCTTTATATGCTTATATGATGAGCTATGGATATGCTAAATGTGCGATCATGGTAAGTATATGATAATGCAAGGTTGATAATGTCTCTTGTATGTATTACACAATATGACTATGGTATGCTAATCTCACTAATCAATAGTTGTGATGAAAAGAAATTCTCATCCTGAAACTAATGATCTAATGATCATGTTTGTACAAGAATTTAATCTCCTACGGCCAATGATAAGATTGATGATTAATGATAACGTTAAGGAAATTCAAAAAGGCATTTAAGCTTAGCACCGATGAACTAGATATTAAAGGTATCCCTTCCAAAGTTGGAAGGTAGGTTCACAATGACTCTCATGCGATAAAGGTTTCCATGTAATGTAGAACTATGAGTCTCTAATATATCTCCTAGTTCTTGAACTATGTTGCCTCCATATGAATACTTGCTAGTGGATCCACCTAGAATGCTATGTTCATGTTTTACTTCTACCTTGGCAAGTACACAAACTTCTTTTGCTGTGGGGTTTCATGAAATAAGATTCCATGATTTTCTCACATGGTCTAATGTTAGTTAAGGCGAAGTAAAAATGAAAGACTAAAGTAAATGGACATTAACCAGGGTGACTTGAGGAGTCTATTTAGTATTGGTAGGACTATAAGACTCTAACTAAACATTGCACAAGTTTTTTCTAAGGAATGTCCTAGGATATTGTTCTCATGAAGCGTGATAATATTAAATATATTGTAACAACCCTAAAAATGTATAAGATAAGTAATTCTTAATGTGTTTAGAATGCCTACGATTAGACCGGGTTTACATAGATTGATGCACGTAGAACCAGGACTCTACACCCTTACAACAGCAAAGCCAACTATTTTGGAAAGTTAGTTGAGCTAGGAAAGGTTGGGTCCAGTCATGTAGGGCTTCCGAATATAAAGATTTACCCAGATGAGTCTTTATCGGACATAAAAAGGGGAAAATCATAAGTTTGTAGGGTCTAGGGGTAAAATGGTCTTTTACCAGGCTAAGGATAATATCTTAATTACCCTAAATATACATTTCATTATTTAATTATTAATATTGTAGGGGTATTTTGGGGAGAGAGTAACGAAAATGGGCTCTAAGGGTAAAGTCTTGCTCCACCCGGGTTCGAACCTAGGTGGAAGCAATGAATTAAATTGTTTTTATTAAAGCGGGTAAATTAATGTAATTTATTAATATTATTGAATTAATGACTGATTAAAAAAAGGGGAAATCATATTTTTAGTTATTAGTTATTAATTATTAAATTAAATTGACTAAGTCTTGCAAACTATCCTAGTTTTAAGTTGCACTATCCCACACAAACTCTTTCACACACCTAACCCTCTCTCCCTCTCTCGTCCATTTTTATTTCTTTGCTGCAAAAACAAAAAAAAAATTAGAAAACAGTCAAAAGTTCTTTACAGTCAAAGAACATCCAAAAAAGATATACAAACAAGAAAGCTTACTTATGAAACGAATGTTTTAAATCATCTTCTCGACGGGATCGTGTTGATGGTTTAGTGGAGGATTTGGGTAGAACTTTGAAGGTATGGAAAGCTACAACAAGGTATGGTTTTTTTTCTCTTTGAATTCTTTCTTCAAGAGAAATTTCTTTCTACAAAATTCAACGTATAAAACTAGGGTTGTCCCCTTTATTGTTGAATTCCTTGTACCTAGTCTCTTTCAGGTTTAAATCTAAATTAGGTTAGAAATAATGTTGTTCGTATGGTTTCTAGTAGCTAAGTGTGAGATATTTTGTTCTTTGTGATTTTGTGTTAGGAAATAGCAAGCATGTTCAATGATGTCAACCGAAACTGATATGGTGCAATGCGTAAAATATTTGTTGTTGTTCTCCGTTTTCAAGTCTTAAAATAGCTTGTTTGATTATTGGAATTTTTGTGCCTAAGGTGTGTATATTGTTATGTTTAAATGAGGTGTAAGGTGGCTGATATTAAGTAGAAAAATCTAAGATAAAATATGAATGAATCTACACCTAAAAACGGGTAAAACAAATTGTGATAATACCACAATACGAATGAATGAATGTTGTTAAATAAAGGCTAAAAGATTTAATGAAATTTCCAGCACTTGGTGATGGTGTTTTCGGCCACAATACTTGAAGTTTGAGAAGTTTAAAAATAAATTTAAAACATATGAGGTCAGTGGGGATTGAACCCAAGACATCACTACATGAAAGAAGAAAAAAAAAGAGAGGTGTGGGATTCGAACCCACAACCTCTCAGGCAAAAAAAAGAGTACAAGGGAAATTTTAAATTAATAAAAATAGTGAGATGAGTGGGATTCGAACCCACCACCTCTTGGATGAGAGGAGGAGACAAGGAGAGAAATTGAAAAATAATAATAATAATAATAATAATAATAATAATGAGAGGAGTGGGATTTGAACCCACCTCCTCTCGGCCAACATGGGAAAAACTTAGGAAAAAAAGAAATAAATGAATATTGCTATGGGGTTCGATCCCATACATGAACAATAGGAGAATCTACCTCGATCTATAATCGGGGGTCCCTATTAGAAGACAGATAACCATACCATCTATTTCAATTATGTCTTTGAACCATATCATTTTACAGTCATCAGTAATAACCATAAAAAATCATACGCTCCTATTCTAACGTCTCCTTTGAGAGATATCTTTTCAGCGAAGATTGAGTGAATGTGATATATGCTACGCCTTTTTTAAAAAAAAAAAACTTGCCAATCATCATGTATCGACACTCCTTAACAATCACCCCATAGTAGTCACTCGATTTGAATATTATATCAACAATACCATTGTCAGTTTCTTCGGGCATTGACATTTGGGTCTCTATTTAACCTAAGTATTGCATCTTGACTATCAAAGTGTGTGCATAATGATGCCAAATATTTGGGCATAAAAATTATCTTTCAAGAAATTTCAGAGCCATTCAACTTATTCACAAAATTCATCTAGAGATATAAACTCATATTCTATTTATAGAGAGAGTGATACACGTGTATTTGAAAGATTCCATAAAGACATCTCCTCTAGTAAGAGTTATTCTTTCTCGCAAATTTATCACTAGAAGGTATCTAGTGTCCTTTTATTAAACATAAATTATATAAATAGAGATAAGTGAAATCAAGGGGGTGTAGGTCTTACCTTACTAATCATAATGAAATACCTAGCGTCTTCTACCTAACAAGCATGAAGAAAATAGGTTCTAGAGACAACTAAGTATTTTATTATCACAACAAAATTTGTAATATACTCCATGATGATATTATAAATGAGGATGCTTAAATAATATGAATATATGTAAATTAAAAAGAAAGTTTAATTTTAAAAGATTGATTACCCATCAAAAGTAACTTGATGTATTTTTCTCTTGTCTTCCTCAATCCTATGCAACAATACTTCATAATTCAAACTTTCTATATGGATTTATCAGATCTTGTTGAACGTATTGATACTTCCCAATGGTTATGATTTGTCTATAGCATTTGTAGGTGTCTTTAAACAAACTCTTTAGTCATTTTATTGTCCCAACTGTGTTGCCTTCAATGTGTCTTCTTTTTAATTTTGTTGTTTCGACTTCTTTGTTGACTTGTTGATAAAATTCCTTCACTATCCACTCTGTAAAATATATGTAAACCATATCTTTCTCATCTTCATAAACATAATTCTCACCATCTTTATCAAGAGAATCCTTGCACAAATCAATTGTATTTGACACTAAGGCACTTGACTCATTCTTCTTTGCAATCACATATTTAGGCACAAATATGACTGCTTCATGAATTAATTAGATATTCAAAATAGGTGGTGAGGTATGTTTTTCTTGCATCAAATCCTTATCATTCTTTATTAATTTTACTTGCTTACCAGTAGTCTTCCATAAAACATCAAAGTTATTCAAACATAATAGGTCTCTTGAGGCATTACTAATATCTTGACTCTACTCATTGTCATAAAAATTTATAGTTGCACCATTTACACTACAAGGAGAATTATTTTGACTAGTCGGGGAAAGGCTTCGATCACTTGCTGAATTTTTGTGTGCAACCAGTGTCCAATTCTCAGTTGCATTCTTGGTTTAAACTTGCAAAACATTCGGGCCGGAATTTTAAGCATCTTGTACATCAGATGTATTCATTTGTTTGTGTCCCAAATCCATTATTTTTTGCCCTAAGCAAACTCACGGCAGATCAACTCCAACTCTTGGCATTTCCCCTTTTTTCAGTAGTTGTTTAGACATCAATATTTCTTTTAATAGCATCCATTAAGTGTGAATGGTTTTTCTGTGAAGTGACAAAAACTAATTGTCAATCTAAAGAAATAGATTATTTACTTTGATCAACCTCTACAACCTCTGACACCTTGAAAACTAAGCCTAGAATAGTTCTTGAAAACTTACTTGAAGCAATGAACCACAAAGGGTCCACAGACCTTGATAGGGACCATGGTTCGTAAGCCTTCCCATGGTGGTGAGTAGAAATCACCCAAGCCCTTTCACCAAGCCTCAAGACCCTTTACGAGCTATGGTACTAATGATGGTCCATTAGGGCACATGTGAAGAGTAGTAGCCCCCGACAACCTAAGTCAAGACCACAAAGGCCGTCACGTCCGTGGTCTTTGTAATGGGTCATGATGGAGTATGTGAAGACCATCCACTAGCCCCACACACCTTATCCTTGAGACCTCAGCCTACATGAGGACCACGGGGACCGTTACGATATGTGGTCCCTCACATAGGTTGTGGTAGGGCTTGTGAAGAAGAACCCTAGAACAAGTAGCCACTATACCACATATCATGACGCACTTCACTGTCAATGGTCCCTTTCAAGGTCCGTCAAAGTGGTCTTGGTCGGGCCCGCCTACAGTTTATGTTTGGGGTCTTTTGGTCTTTTCCTTTTTTGTTGGACCCTAAACTTTGTCATTTTAACTCTGAATTACGTAATTTTAGTTAGTTTTAACCTAGAAACATATGTATTACTTAGCTAAGTAAGATTTTTCATACAAAATAATTCAAAATTAGAGTGGGAAAAGGATCAAAAGGTTGAGCAACCATAGTTATAGAACGCAACATGTTTTCTTCAATTTCAAACCCGTAATCAAAATATTTCTTCATGGAAGTCATCACCAAGCATGTGGGACTTCACTAGAGAGTTATTTTCACCCATTCGGTCCTTAGAATTTAGTCATATTCTTGATTCCCTACTATTAACTAGATCTATGGTTTTTAGAACTTCAACATATTTTCATGAATAAGTTATTCAATTGTTCCAAATCAGATTATTATGTTATTACTTGGTCTCTTTCATAAACTTTAGATCCTTATCTATGTAGTTCTTTAGTTCTTGAATTACACTTGCTAGGCCAAATATTTTAGCTATTTTTGATAAACATGTCTTAATTTTTGAATGTGTATTTATCAGTATAATAATGTAGTATGATCAGTTTGCAAGTCAATTTTAAGCTATATAGTATATTACAGAAATTCAGTCTTAATCTGTTAATCATTTAATATATTGGAAGTAACATAATACCGAGTTGCACTAGAGTAGGCATCCATATAGTCCCACAAATAATATCCATGAAGGTTTGAAGACCTCCCTATGGATATCAGTTTAGTGATTATGTCAACATGCCTCTATACATTTGGCTGGGTATATTGGGTCCTCTTTATAGGTTGTATACATCCTACTCCATATTTAGCTCATGTGATTTTAATATTAGTTATTAGTAGCTCCCACAGTTCAGTCACACTCTATTGGATTAAAAACTTTTTCGATACAGTCAGTATTCAGCTTGAACATGCTATCATTTGGACTTTGAATTTAGTTAGCATCAATATTCAGTATCCACACTATGTTCATATTATACTCTTGCTTTGTTTAGAGTTCAGTTATATGTTAATTTCATGTATACTCTATCCTGCAAGCTTAGTATCTTCAAGTATTGACGCATACCCTGCTCTACATCTTCTGATGATGTAGGTTCAAGTCCTCAACAGTCAGATCATACTTCATTTGGTTCCCAATCTCCAGTTCAACAGCATCAGTGGTGAGTCCTCATTCTTCGAGGACAATAGTCATGATATCTTTATTTTTTTCAGTCTTTTAGTTTTTGTTTTTGCTAGACTCAGCTGGGGCATGTCCCAACAATTCTGATAAGTTAAGAGGCTTATTAAAGACATAATTTACTTCAAGTTTAGTATTTGAGTTTGAAATCTCTATTGTATTTAACCTCTTAGATTTCAGTTATTCAATTATGTATTTGTGTATTCCCCATTATTTCAAATTTATATCATATTTTCTGCTTCATTTTATTATATCTAGTATGCTCGTGATTATGCCAAAAGGGTTATCTTGGGTCACATTTGATCCTAGGTGTCGTGTACATGTCTCAAAGGTAGCTTGGATGTGAAAAAACTTTATATTAGAGCCTTAGGTTTAAGATTCCTAGGATGTCTGAAAATCCACAATAAGTAGAGTCTTTTTCATAAGGTGTGAAGTGCACCACATCTAACGATGGAGAGGCTATAAAGTATTTTAGTAAACCTTCAATTCTTTTGTTTTTCTTATCGTGCATAGGGTATTATCAAATTCCTCATGCTAATGCTTCGTTATGCGCTTTCAGAGAATGTCTTCTCATAGAGCTAATGACAAGTTTGTAGATGTTGAGAATGCAAACGCAGCTTCTCCAGTCCTAATCCAAGAAGTCTCGAATGTAGATTTTCGGAATTTCATTGAGATGTTGGCTAAGAGTCTGGCCAACTTGAACAATCAGTCTGTTCCAGTTTCTTCAAATGTTAACTTTTGGTCAGTGCCAGTTAGAGTGCCAGAATTTTTTTGAATGAATCCGCATGAGTTCTTAGGATTACACATTTGTGAGGATCCCCAAAACTTCATAGACAAAGTCAAGAGGAGCTTTGAGGTGACGAAGGTAACTGGGAATTATCGTGTTTATTTATAATTTTACCAATTTAAGGATTTGGATCATGTGTAGTATACTTAGTTTAAATAAAATATAGGCCAGATGTAGCTCCTATCACTTGGCATTGCTTTAGTGAGACTTCTCTAGACAGGTTTTTTCGAAGAACAGGAATTTATGATTTTAAGGCAAGGTAGCATGATAGTACGTTCCCAAGTTAACCAAACTCTTGAGGTATGACCTCACATGGATGATGATGCCAGGGCCTAGATGAATAAGTATATTTATGAAGTGTTCGTCTTGGTGAGGACAGATTGGAGGGATAAGATAATAAGAACATAAATGTTAGGATAGACAGTATGAACATCTCTAGGCTTATGAATTATGCTCAACAGATTGAGGAGATGCACTTAGGGAACAGGCTAATAAGACAACAATGCTATGATAGGCAACTATGCATATTATCAAGAAAAATGGAGTGGTTGAAATCACTCGAAGTTTCAAAAAAAAAATTTCAACTATAGAACCTTCATCGGCCAATGTTCCATCCTCCATGTCCTCAAATGACCAAAAAGTTAGTGCATTAGGCTCTATGACTCAAGGTAGAGTATGAGGCCCCAAAACCTACCGAACTATCTAATGTGGTAAGAACCATCCGAGAGAGTTTGCACGAAAGTAATGATGCTTTATATATAGTTAATTTAGTCACATGTTGAGGGAATGTCCTTCTAAATAGAGTCAAGGAGGTAACAATGGTAGATCTGAGTCCCCAACTACAACAACACCACTAGGTAGTCTTACTCAGTAGGGTACATATCTGGTATAGCTGGCGGTCATCGCCAAAACATGTTCTATGCTCTCTAGGATCACTGGGATTTGGAAGATTCTCTTGATGTAGTAAATGGTACGTTAGGAGTGTTGACCTTGTTGTTTATGCATTGTTAGATACATGGCTGCTCTCTCTTTTATAGACCCTTTTATAACAGTCCAGTTTGAAGTTACTGCAAAAACTCCCTCTGAACTTTTCTAAGTCTCTACTACAGTATATTACCCTATTATTCCTTGAGAGGTACACAAGAATTTCCTTGCCAGAGTCTCCCACATATTGACCTTAGAATATTTGGACATATAGAAATGGTAGACTATGATGTCATTCTAGAAAAGAATTTGTTACATTCTTGTTATGCCTTAATCGATTGTAGAACTAGGAGTCTTTTTTTTCAATTTCCAAATGAAAAATCATAGAATGGAAGGGTAATAGATTAGCGCTTATGGGTCCATTCATTTCTTACCTTAAGGCCAGACAAAATGATCACTTAGTAGCCCATATGGGTGGAGTGTTAAGCTTAGTGGAGAACTCTCGACAGATTTCACCTATGTAATGTATTGAAGTAGGTCGCTTCCTATGAGAATTGGCTTATTTTCAAAGAACAGTCATGAAACCGGGATAGCACATGGACATAACATGCTGACATTAAACTTCACTTCAACACCTTGATTATTATGTGTGGATAGTGATATTTTATTTCCCTTAAGCACTCATAGTTCAAGTCTGAGACCACTAGACTCTGAAGTAAAAGTTATTGTTTCACTAAGTGGAGGTTCAATGCAAAGCACACCTTAATTATGCATAGTATTCTTCCTTTAGCTGATATACTCACTTTTGAAATATTTAAATGAGTGGGGGATTGTTGGTTTTTGTGAGATTGTGAGAGCATTTTAGTATTATTTCAATCATATTAAATTGTTTCCCACATTCTTTTGTTTTCATTCTAGTAAGAAGTTATGCAATATTACACCTGGTGCATAACTACTTTGATTTTGTTTGTCTGTTAGAGTATGACATAATTGCCGTTCTTTATTACTGATAAATGCTGATCAGAACGTTAAGGTATATTATTGATTTCTTTGTTGTTTCTGGATGTATGGGAAATGGTCATTACTTCTCCACATTCATTCTCCATTATCTCATTCTTTATTCCTCAAGTATTCTTCCTAACCTGTGTAACTCCTAAAACAATTATCTTCACTATTTACTACACCATGTATCTTCCTCTTCATTGTTAGGAAGACTCCTTCTAGTATAAACAGTGGTGATATTAATTTTGTTTAATACACACAACACACAAGAAAGTATAGAGTGCATAAAGTTTGTCTAAAAGAGAGTTCTTATTATTTGAAGGGAGATGTTTTTTTTGTGGAGCGTTAGACTGAACTCTTGTCCAGAGTTGTTGAATTATATTTTTGTGAAGGTTGTCTATCCTAGAGGGTATAAGTCAAAGAGGACTATTGTTGGACCGGTGAAAACTTTTGTTGCAGTGGGCTGGAATCTCCTTAAAGAGAGCGACATATTCGTGCCTCATCCTGAAGAGATTTTTATTTTTTCATTTTATTTTAATTTTTAATCTTGTAGTTTTGTTATATTGTCAGTTTTCACTAACAGGATATATTGAAAATAATTCCTTAATATGGGAAGGTATTTTGATGTGAATGAAGATTATAAGGAACTCTTAGAGTATTAAGATATTGTTTCCTTGTAAAAACAAAATTAAAGATAGTGAAGCTTTTGTCCCCAATTAGAATCCATTCTACTGAATTTCTTGGATATAGTTGCCTGTACATTAAACAGTAAACTTTTAGCATTTCTAAAAAAAGTTGTGTGTTTGATGTATCCCAAAAGTCTTACATTCAAATTTTATTAGAAAAAAATTGTCGAATGTCTAGAGAAACCTAGGGGAAGGGTCACTCACCTAAAAATGAAGTCTTTTCTTTGATATCATCTATAACTAATTTTTGAATGATCATAATAATAATGTGATTCTAATTATTAAGTGATATTAATTAAACCTCATGGATTCGATTCCAGAAATTGCTAAATCACTAGTGATGAACACTTGATATAGTGTCTCCAGTTGAGAGATAGTGCAAAAAGTACATCTAGTATACACATGAATACCAAATATCATAATGATATTATCTATAGGAAGTTTCCTTTTAATGACTCTCCACATGAAGAAATAGATCTCAAAAGGAATTCCTTTTCCTTAAAGTTGAAAAAATGGGATTTTTCTATTCTCTATGTCGAAGAAAATCCCAAGTAGAAAAGCAAAAAAATTTACATCTGTTCTAGGAGTGCAAATGCAATGATCGTTCTCCTCCATTTTTGCAAAGTCCACATGAATCAACTTTTGAACTAGTTAAATAGAGAGAATGTGTATGACAGTGTCTTCACCCCCAAAGAAATTAGAGTAATAATCTTCAATTTAATAAAGGATAGCCTTGGGAGGGGGGGGGTTCAATTTGAATTTATGACTTTAGTTAGGTTATTTGAAATGTTGAGATACTTTTGGTTGTTTTAAATTTAAACTTATGCATATTATGCTTAATAAAATTATTGAAATTGTTTGAAAGTCATTTTCAATCTATAGAGAGACATCAATCCTTTTGTGCATACCCATTTTTTTATTATTATTGATCTCACGGGATCTGTAAAATCTTCCAAAGAACTTCCATATTACTTTTACTCGCAAGGGCATTTTTCCAATCTTTTTAATGCGTCAGGCTATAATTTTAACAACCTAGGGTTTATATGTTGAACTCGTGCTTTTTTTTAAACGCACACACTTTTCAAATCAAATTTTTAGGAAAAAAATATATCAAAAACAAATCTATTTTTAGTGCCCCAAAAACATTTATAGGCAAAAATTATGAACTTTGGTTTGTGAGAATAGAAACATATTTTGAAACCTGTGTATTTTGTGATGTTATGAAGGATGAAGATTTTGTACAACAATATTTTTAAAATCCTTCAAAAGTTCATATTAATGACATTAAAATAAATTTTTACACAATAAAATGTCATGGAAGGTGTTTTCGAAGCACACAATCAAAAGAAGAAACCGAAAAATGAAGAAATTTGCTAGTTCGAAAATAATGAAAAGAATACAAAATTAACTACAAAAGTAAAATTGAGGAGTACATTTTCAATTGCAGTAACTAAAGGCAAGGACGAGTGTGTAAGCTTGCTTCTAGTTAGTGAACTAACATTTAATAAAATAAGTTATTTAGTTTAAAATGAATTTGAACAGTGAAATTTACTTAGGTTTTTTGAATTATTGAGGAATTTTAGATTGTTATAAATTCAAAATAATGCAGATTATCTGGTTTATTGTCTATATGAATCCCCTTAATGCTTAATAAAATTGAAATAAATTGAAGTTATTGAAAGGCATTTTAATCCATTGAGAGTCATTTCAATCTTTCATGCAACCCTTTTTTTTTAAGAAAAACACCAACATATCCATCTTTTGATCTTTCTGTTATTCTGAAGTTCACGGCCATAGTTAATCTCTTGACTTGATGCCTTCTGATACATCCATAATTTCATCATAATTAATTTAATAGTTTGTGTATAGAAGAGAAGATTATATCATCAACAAAGCATATGTGATTAACTTTGATAATTCTCAATTCTCCCAGTTGTTTTGAGGATATCCTCCCAAATGCATGGACCATGTCCTTTCCACAGTATGTTTGTCCAGGACAGTATGATATACAACTTGAAAATTGTCCGCATCAAAAGTTAGTGAGGTCGTTAGTGTAATACCACAATCAAAAGGGACGAAGTTATTTGTCCAAATTTTATTAATTCTTGATGTTTAATATATTCAAGATGAAAAACAATAAATTCTTCATTCATGCAAAAAGAGATATTAAATATTCAAAACAACAAGGGACCTTATAGACTGCCTAAGTAACACCTGAACAAACAGTTAGATTAATTGCTTGTATATGTGCCTATATTGTAGGATTTGTTCTACTTGTGATTGAATTATTTCAACCTTGGGTGAATCATTCTATGAACATATAAGATCGCAGTTGAGGGCAACTTTGTGTCATCCGTCAATGTCCATGTTAATCAGTTGGGTTGGTATAGTGGGCAATGCATGCAATTGTTTGGCTCATTGAGTGATAGTGTATTACTCAGAATAGGAATTAGAAGATTAATCTCATATGTGTTGTAAACTGTGTTTTACTTTGTTTTCTGAACTTTAGAAAAAGAAGTTTGAAGATCCTATGAGATATGTTATGGTTTCACTCCCTTGAGCAAAGAGGTCTTGACTTAATGTTTTTTCTGCTATTTTTACTTTTCAATATTTATTTTTAGTTCATCGTAATTGTCTGAAGGACCTGATCATATTGTACATAGGGGACACATACATTCCAAAAAGTAGTATCAAATCTGCACTACTCTATTTGGGTAACACCATGAAGAGAAAAGATCCTGAAGGAATGACTGCTCACCTAGCGTGGTAGAAGTTCAATCAAGCACCAGATTACCTCGTTCCAAGGGAGATTTTTATGGTTAGTTGAAGAAACAGATACACAACGACATCAATATGAAGACACTAAGTTGTCGGATGTGATTCTTGACGAACCATACATTCGCACCAAAGATGTGATTGATAGAGAGCCTAGTAAGGTAATTACCAAATTTTGAAGGAAATACAATAAAGTGGATAAGCTTAAGTGAGAGAAGAACTATAAAGCGGAGAAGACACAGGTATGTGTAATCGGCTCATATGAGTACAATATATTATTTGTTGCTAGATGGCAAAAGAGATATGGGTTTGCTCCAAAAAATCATGAAGAAACAACACAAGTAAATGAGTCTAAGGTCGATGTACTAACTACTCAATATGAGGACATCTCTATGAAGTAACGTAAAACCATTCACGATTTGAATACAATATTCACTTCCATAACAAACAAACATATATGTCTTTGTTAGCCTATTCAATGAAGAAAACAAGTTCGAAAGATAATCAATGTGTGTCCTATGTAATGGGAGATCAAAGTGAATGATATCACCAAAGCAATTGATCTAAATATACTCAATATGGATGACCTGATTAGAAATCTTAAAACCTACGAGCTGAACTAACAACATGGGTCAAAAAAGAATGAGGGAAAGAAGGAGAAATCAGTGGCCCTGAAAATATCTTCAAATGATTGGACTGAAGAATAGGATAAAATGGCATACATCAATAGAAGGTTCAAAAAGATAATCAAGAAGAATGGAGGTCGTCAAAAAAAGAATCGACCAACAAAGCAAGAAATGCAAATGATATTTCTCATAAATGTGGGAAACCTAGCCATTTTACAAGGGAATGACAAAGCCAGAAGCAAGAAAGTCAGGACTTCAATCCTCAAAAGAGATCAGGTCTTAGAAAATTCCAAAAGAAAGATTCATTCTGATCTACTAGTGAAGAAAGCCTTTACATTCTAGGAAACTACATCCAGAAAATTTGAAGAAGAGCTAGATAGACATAAACATGATTCGATGATAGTTCTTAAAAATAATTAAACTTAGTTCAATTAAATTTTCTCACTAATGGAAAAACCGTACTATGTGGTGTATCAGGATGAGGTAACCCATTTTTATCTTAAAAGTGACCTAGATATTTTTTCCAATAAAAGATTGAGAACTTGATGTTGTATTAATATACTTAGTTGACAAATTAACTTTTGATAATTTTATGATAAGTAAAAAATTTAGCTGGTGCGAGGATGAAATCACAACTTTTAACTATCAAATGTGTTGATTGAGTGTTAGGATAAGTTTTCTATAGACTAATATTTTGCAGCCCTATGAGGAACTCGGTACCTCTGAGGGTGGGAAGCAAAAACATAATAACTTTGAGGTTGAGCAAGGAGTGAAACCGAAGGCCTCTGAGTCTATGTTAGTTGCCTCCCTTGAAAGAAAACCTCAACTAGTGAAGGATCTACATAAGATCAAAGAAGAGTTAAACCACACCCTCAAATGGACTGATTCATCAAAGATCCTTTCTAACATAGCAAATTAGAATTTCAACAACAAAAAGGGCTAAGGTTTTATACAGATAGAGACTCCTTACAGTCTCCACAGTAAATATGTCGATGTTTCTCACAATATTGTATGTACCCATTGAGAAAGAAATGGTCATTTGAAAGAAACTGTGAAACGTTGAAAGGAGTAAAACAAAAGCACGAGAATTTTCTCAAATTGACAGGCAATAATCACCAGAAATATTTCATGACTTGTGGTACATGGATATATTAAAATAGAAGGGGTGACTATGACAAGACCTTTTCTCCTGTAGCGAGAATGGAAGCCATGAGATGCTTAATAGTTTTTACAGCCTACATGGGTTTCAAATTATTTGAAATGGACATGAAGAGTACCTTCTTGAATGGGTATCTGAAGGATTAAGTGTATGTCAAACAACCTAAATGTTTTGAATATGCTGACCTCCCAAACAATTTGCTGAAGCTGGATATGGCTCGTTATGGTCTAAAGTAAGCTCCATGATCTGGTATTAGTGACCGTCAAAATTTCTTCTTGCAAATAGGTTCAAAAGACGTAAAATTGCAACACTTTGTTCCTAAAATCTAGGGATAAAGATTTAGTGATTGTGGAGGTATTTGTAGATGACATATTCTTTGGAGATACTAAAGATTCACTATGTAAAGAGTTAGCTGAATTAATGAGTAGTGAATTTAAAATGAGATCAAGGGGCAGCTTACATTCTTCTTAGGGAGGCATATAAAACAACATCTCAGAGAACATCAAAATGCCAAGAGAAGTACATAAAAGAGTTTCTCAAAAAATTTAACCCGCTTGAGGAAAAAGTTCTTAATACTTCCATGACACAAGTGTGAAACATTATTTGTATATAGAAAGAGTTGATGTCAAAAAGACCATGTACAGAGGACTCATTGGTCCCTTCTTTACCTCACTGAATGTAGGCCTAACATAGTCCTAAATGTATGAATATTTGCGAGATTCAAAGCAGCACAAAAGAAATCACACTTGAAGGCATCCAAACGAATATTGAGATACCTAAAGGGAACACATAACTTGGTCCTCTTCTACCCTTCAGTTGACTCTTGTGATCTAATCACTTATGTTGTTGTGGACTATGGAGGTTTTTTTGTTGATAAAAAAAGTACGTCAGGCATGTCAAATTTCCTAAGATCAACAATGTTTTCAGAGGGTACAATGAAGGAAAACTGAGTTACCTTGTCAACAACAATAGGCAGAATATGTGGTTGTTTCCTCCTGATATGCTCAATTATTATGGATCAACTAATAACTCGAACACTTTGGTGTACTCACAGACACTATTCTTCTCATATGTGACACAACTAGTGCAATGAACATGGAAAAAGATCCAATTCAACATATGAGGACTAAGAACATAGACGTGAGACATCACTTTTTGAGGGATAATATTGAGAAAAAGAATTTGGTGATGAGATTTTGTAAGAGAGATGATAAAGTGGTTGATATCTTTACAAAGCAGAGCAAAGAAATTTTTTCCAAAAATAGACTTAAGCTAGTGATGCACAAAATAACCTGATTTTATAGCCAACTTGCATGATATCCCTCCTCTGACTGTGTTAACAGGAGAAGGTATCTATACAAGTTGTGTTTCTTTTCATTTGATAATCCATATTTGGTACCATAGTGCAGGTACACACTCATGGCATGTTACTAGATGCAAGACTAAATAATTAAGGCAGGGCCATCTAAAGAAAGAGACCTAGTTCTCCAAAGTTTAGTATAACTTATCTTACAGAGTTATCTAATGGTCACTTCCATATGTCCTCCCCCATTCATCATGTCAGTAGCATATGTCCCTTCAAATTGAATACAAACGTCGCAACTTTTCAGGGATACAACAATACTGATTTCTTCCTACCACTTCTTTAAATTCACTGGTTTGTATTATTCTATTTTCTTCTCGCATAAATATGTCTAAGTATTACACATGTTTAAAAGCTTCCTATCTCCAAAAAAATTGAAATTATTAGTTCATTCAATTTCTCCATTCCACACCAAAACATTGTTCGTCCACTCTAGTATGTGGAGTTGGTGAGAATGTGAATCTAATTCTAACACTTTCAAAATTCAAGATGTGTCGTAAATCCTAACATAATGGTTATGAGGTCTAAGTACTGTTTTTATGTCCATTTTAATGAATTTAACTGCTTTAGGAAGTTTTAGAACCAAAATGTTCAAGCACGTTCATGACGTTCGGAAGTTGGTTCACAGAGGTACTAGCGTGTCTTAGCCTATTTGACTAGCTTTTAGGAGTCGGAAATGTATAAAAATTGGTGAAAAGGTAGTTAATAAGTGTTTATGTGTTTTTATGGTGGAAACTTCCAGGTACAACTCCCCATGAACCAACTAAGGACCTTTGAGGAGAGCCCTAGTGTTTGAAGCAACACTGCCTGGCCGTGTGCATCGACGGCACAAGAGATGGGCCATGTGTGGACTAATGGGGCGTCGATGCCATCATTGTCCAATACATAGATATGGTGAGGAAGACCCTCCCCTGTGCAGTCTCTTAACTCATTGATAGAGTGCAGGACGAGAGGGAGGAGCATCTGTCGACTCAAAGACGACTCATCGTTCGGGGTCTCGTCTTTGAGTGTCGAGTTTTTCGCAAAAATTAAGTTGGTCTCATTTAATTAGTTAGGGGGTTAGGGGTTTTAATTATGGTTTAAGGTAGTCTAATTAAGTTGATTTAAGACCCAAATAAATAATCAAAATCCTCATTAATCTAAGACAACTCTCAAATACAAACTCTCTTAGGTCTCTCTTATTTCTCTCTCTACTTAAACTCTCCATTGAAGACTAACAAGGAGAAGAGTTTGGGGGCTGGAAAATGGACGAATTCACCATTAATTCTTCATAAAACGTTAATGTATGGCATCTAATTCACCTTTGAGACTCTTTTCTTAAAGGGTTCCTTGTGGGTGTAGTTTAGTTTTGTTGTGGGTTTCATCAAATTACGAAATTGATGTTGTGAACTAGGTTGTTATTGTTTCTGTAGGGATTATCATAGTTTTATTCAAATTGAAGAATGTGGTCTTTTACCCCTAACCCTAGAATATGATCTTGACCTATGTTGTATTGTGATGATTCAACTGGCTTAGTTGTTGTTTATATTACAATTCTATGATGTTGTTAGAAATAAGTCAAGATGAATTATAGGCTTATCATGAGAATTCTTGAAATATGATTTAGGCTATGAAGTATATTATGAAATTGGACATTATGTTTTGTCTTAAGCTATGATCAAATGTTGAATTGTGTTATAGAGATGCAATTGATCTTTTTATCTTATTGGTTATAATTGTGTGATGATGTTACTCACCTAATTGGGTTGTGGTTTGATGGTAAGACCATTATGATGACCTATGATGAAGACTTGGTAAGTCTTAGAATCTCTATCTGTACTTCCAGTTGTGATTAAATGTGGTTAAGTCATCACATTATATTGGAGTACGCCTTTTATTAGGAATGATAGGGTGGCATGATGTTGAATTGAAATGTCTTGATTATTGTTGTGATTTTGTTAAAATGTAAAGGTTATAATGGTGGTGATGTATACCAATGTGCCTTATTATGAAATGTTATGTAATGTGTTAATCTCACCTTTATGAATTGTGATGAAAGGACTTATTCTCATACGATTCTTATTTGAGCTATTGATGATGATGATTATACAAGGGGTAGACCCTCTGACCTAAATTAAGATATGAATGATAATTAAAGGCTTAAAGGTATCTCAAAAAGGGACTCTAGCTTAGCACCGAGTGAACTAGATTGAGGAGTGTCCCTTCCCACATAGGGAAGGTAGGAACATAAAACTACTCTTGAGATTTGAGATTGTAATGCATGGTGCATAAAGCAGGTCCCAAATATATCTCGTAGTTCTTGAATAATGTTGCCTCCATAGGAATACTAGCTAGTGGATGTGCTATGTTTCATGTTTTGGTACTACCTTGACAAGTAGTCCACCTACTTTCAGTGTAGGGTTTTATGACACCGAATTTCACACTAGCTCATGTGGTCTATGTTTGTTAGGGAAAGATGTTCCTAAAAAGGTAAAATGAATTAAAGTACTTGATCTCTAACTAGGATAACCTAATGGGTCTAGCTTAGTTTGTGTAGGGGTATGGGACTCTACCTATGTATTGCACTAGTTAGCCTTTAAGGAAGTCTTAGGTGTATGTATGTTTATGTTATAGTGATATATGATATGCATATCATGCACTTGTACATTGTTGATACTATATGTGGAATAGTTCACTCATGAATATGTGTTAGGTTATATTGTTAAGATAAGATGAAATGCATACCTAAATGTGTATGTTAGGTAGTGGAGCCTGATTAATATTAGGCTTTCCTATTTATTCTCTATTTTAGGCTTTCCTATTTATTCTCTGTAACCAAAAATACTCTGATTTATTAATATAATATACCACACCGCCGTGGAAGTTTACTCACGGGGTGTTACCACGAAATATTGGGTTTTCTCTTTCTCTCTCTAGATCTCTCATCTCTTTCTCTTGAAAGTTCTTGTGTTCTTCATTCATCTAGTGTGTGTGTGTGAATTCGATCCTAACAACTAGTATCAGAGCTAAGGAGATTCAACACGATCACAGAAGATGGATAGTTCGAAGCTTGGAATCGAGAAGTTTGATGGATCCGATTTCAGTTTCTGGAAGATGCAGATCGAAGATTATCTGTACCAGAAAGATCTTCACAAACCATTGACCGGAGTGAAGCGGGAATCCATAACGGAAGAGAAGTGGAAACTCAAGGATCGCCAGGCTCTAGGGTTGATCCGGTTGACTTTGTCAAGAAACGTGGCGTTCAACATCGTGAAGGAGAAGACTACGTACGGTCTGTTGAAGGCACTGTCAAACATGTATGAAAAACCATCGGCTATGAACAAGGTATATTTGATGCGTAGATTGTTCAATTTACAGATGTCTGAAACTGGATCCGTTTCTGATCATATAAACGAGTTTATATATGATTTTGAGTCAACTCAATTATGTGGATATTAATTTCGAAGATGAAATTAAGGCGTTGATTTTGATGTCATCTCTGCCCGACTCTTGGGATACTGTTGTTGCCGCGATTAGCAGTTCCCGTGGATCTGAGAAACTGAAGTTTGATGAAATCCGTGATGTGGTTCTTAGCGAAAGTATTCGCAAACAAGAAGTGGGAGATTCATCGGGCAGTGCTCTCTGCGTTGATCGAAGGGGGAGAAGTAAGACGAAAGGCCAAAATCATCATGGTCGATCAAAATCAAAGAATCGAGGAAAATCACTGAACAGATCAAACGTGACTTGTTGGAACTGTGGAGAAAAAAGGCACTTTCGGACGAACTGTACAAAGCCAAAGAAGAAACAGAATCAGAAATTTGGAGATGACAATGATTCTGTAAATTCAGCAGAGGTTATTGGGGATGCTCTAATCCTTAGTGTGAATATCCCGGTTGAATCATGGATTTTGGATTCTGGTGCATCTTTCCATTCGTCTCCAAGCAAGGAGTTGTTCCAAAACATCAAATTTAGAAATTTTGGAAAAGTATATCTTGCTTACAATAAAGCCTTAGAGATTGAAGGAAAGGGGGATGTTTGCATAAAGACCACCTCGGGAAACCAGTGGACATCGGAGGATGTCAGATATATTCTTGGGATCAAGAAAAATCTGATCTCTGTTGGTCAGTAGAATAGCACGGGATATGCAGCAGAGATTGGGAAAGGTTCGTGGAAGATCGTGAAAGGTGCTATGGTAGTAGCTCGTGGCACCAAATCTGGAACCTTGTACACCACTGAAGGGTGTATAAACATGGCCGCTGTTGCTGAAGGTGCTTCCAGTTCATGTCTGTGGCATAACAGACTTGGACACATGAGTACTAAAGTAATGAAGATGCTCGCTGCAAAAGGAGCATTAGAGGGTCTGAAGTCTGTTGATATGGGTCTTTGCGAGAGCTGTGTTATGGGCAAACAGAAAAGATTAAGCTTCACAAAGACTCCTAGAGAGCCAAAGAAAGTGCGGTTGGAAATGGTCCATACAGATGTTTGGGGACCATCTCCAGTATCATCACTTGGAGGATCCATATTCTACGCTACCTTCATTGATGATTTCAGCAGGAAGGTATGGGTTTACTTCTTGAAGCATAAGTCAAATGTGTTTGCAACTTTCAAGAAGTGGAAAGCTGAAGTTGAGAATCAGACCGGTTTGAAAGTCAAATGCCTAAGGTCTGACAATGGAGGAGAGTATGACAAATCAGAGTTCAAGGCATTCTGTGCAGCTGAGGGAATCAGATTGATGAGAACAGTTCCTGGTAAGGCAAGGCAGAATGGAATTGCTGAGAGGATGAACAGAACATTGAATGAGCGTGCAAGGAGTATGAGGATACACTGTGGGCTGCCCAAAACACTTTGGGCGGATGCTGTGAGCACAGCTGCATACTTGATCAACAGGGGACCATCAGTTCCTTTAGGGTTCAAGATTCCAGAGGAGGTGTGGACAGGAAAAGAACTCAAGTACTCACACTTGAGGACTTTTGGTTGCACTGCTTATGTTCATGTTGATCCAGAAAAGAGAGACAAGCTTGATGCCAAGGTTGTGAAGTTTTACTTCATAGGATATCGTTCTGATTTGTTTGGTTAAAGGTTTTCGGATGACAAGAACAGAAAGATCCTGAGACATTGTGACGTGACATTTGATGAGTCTGTCCTGTACAAGGACAGAGAGCAGAAGGTTCTAGAGATTACAAAGCAAGTGGGAGTTGAGGTTGAGTTGGACAAGAGTAACCCCAGAGATGTCGAAGCAGATACTCAACCAACTCCTACTGAAGAATCTTAAGTGGAGCAAGTTACACCTGAGCAGGTGTTAAGGAGATCATCCAGATCCATCAGGGCACCAGATAGGTATTCACCTTCATTACACTATCTATTGCTGACTGATGAGGGGGAACCAGAGTCTTTTGATGAGGCCCTACAGGTGGAGGATTCGATCAAGTGGGACAAGCCATGGATGATGAGATGAGGTCACTTGAGAAGAACAACACATGGGTGTTGACTGAGCTACCTGCAGGGAATGGAGCTTTGCTGAACAAGTGGGTGTTCAGAATCAAGACTGAACCAGATGGCAAAAGAAGGTTCAAGGCTCGATTAGTGGTTAAAGTATATTCACAAAGGAAAGGTATTTATTATGCTGAAATATTCTCTCCTGTTGTGAAGTTAACCTCTATTCGAATTCTGTTGAGTGTTGTTGCATCGGAGAATTTGCATCTAGAGCAAATGGATGTAAAAATAGTGTTTTTACATGGAGATCTGGACAAAGAGATCTATATGCAGCAACCGGAAGGATTTGTGGGTCCAGGCAAGGAACACATGGTGTGCAAGCTCACCAGGAGCTTGTATGGACTAAAGCAAGCACCAAGGCAGTGGTACAAGAAGTTTGACTCCTTCATTACCAAGAGTGGATTCTGCAAAGCTGAAAAGGATCCTTGTTGTTACTTCAAGAAATACACTGATTCATATGTCTTTCTACTCTTGTATGTGGATGATATGTTGATTGCAGGATCTAGTACGAGGGAGATTAACAATCTGGAAGACAAGGTTGTCTGCAGCATTTGAGATGAAAGATTTGGGTCCAGCAAAATAGATTTTGGGGATGAAGATTTCTCGGGATAGATCTGCTGGCACTTTAAATCTATCTCAGTAGTTGTACATTGAGAAGGTGCTGAGAAGATTCAGGGTTAATGATGCTAAGCCCAGGACTACTCCATTGGCAAATCACTTTAAATTGTCAAAGGAGCAGTCACCCAAGTCTGCCGAGGAGCGTGATCACATGGCAGGCACTTGTTCCATATGCTTCAGCAGTTGGTAGTTTGATGTATGCTATGGTCTGCACTAGACCTGATATAGCACATGCAGTGGGAGTTGTTAGCAGGTACATGGCGAACCCTGGGAAACAGCATTGGGAAGCTGTGAAGTGGCTTCTGAGATATCTGAGAGGTACATCCAATACTTCACTTTGTTTTGGCAAAGGCAAGGTGACTCTACAGGGTTTTGTGGATGCTGATCTTGGTGGGGATGTTGACTCGAGCAAGAGTACATCCGGGTACATTTACACCATAGGTGGAACAGTAGTGAGTTGGATGTCCAGGCTTCAGAAGTGTGTTTCTCTTTCATCTACTGAAGCTGGGTATGTGGCAATAGCTGAAGCTGGGAAAAAGATGATATGGCTGGCAGATTATCTTGAGGAATTGGGCAAGAACCAGAGCGAGAAGATTCTTTACTCAGATAGCCAGAGTGCCATACAGTTGGTGAGAAATCCAGTCTATCATTCGAAGACAAAGCACATCAGAAGGCGATACCATTTCACTCGCACGGCAGTGGAGGATAGTGATATGTGCTTCGAGAAGATAGAGGGTACAAAGAGCCCGGCAGACATGTTGACGAAATGTGTTGATGTTGGGAAACTGAGGTTATGTAAAACCTCGGTTGGTCTTCTGTAGTTGTTGCTATAGATGTTGTGGTGCGGTAAGGATGTTGATGATGAAGAGATCTTTTTTAGAATGTATTTTTTGGATGACTGAGTCAGTCTCCAAGTGGGAGAATTGTTAGGTAGTGGAGCCTGATTAATTTTAGGCTTTCCTATTTATTCTCTATTTTAGGCTTTCCTATTTATTCTCTATTTTAGGCTTTCCTATTTATTCTCTATTTATTCTCTGTAACAAAAAATACTCTGATTTATTAACATAAATATACCTCACCGCCGTGGAAGTTTACTCACGGGGTGTTACCACGAAATATTGGGTTTTCTCTTTCTCTCTCTAGATCTCTCATCTCTTTCTCTTGAAAGTTCTTGTGTTCTTCATTCATCTAGTGTGTGTGCATGAATTCGATCCTAACAGTGTATTATGTAAAGTTTAGCATTGATTATGTTTTCTTATAAGGGCTTTTGATTGAGTAGGGTTATTGGGCTTTGCTTGGTGATTGCACTTGTTGACTTGATAATGATTATGAGTCGATGGTTTACTTAATATGATGGGATTAACTAATTACCATGTTGGTTATGTCATTCCTTGATGGATGGTTTTGTAATAATCATGAGTTCTTGTATGTTGGGATGTTTGTTCCTTGTTTGATTACTAAGCATGTTTTATTGGATGTTATGGCTTGTTTAGTTGTACATGAGACCTTTAAACTTATAAAATGGCATGTTCTAACTAAAAGTTCCTTTTTAGCATGTTTTATAATTATGTGTGTAGATGGTCTCATACTTAGTACATGTGGAGTAGTTACCCCATTTTCTTCCCTTTTCCCAAACATTTTAGGTTCTGGTCATTGAAGGGTTTTGAAGGCGACATTGTTGAAGTCTTGGACTCTTCATTTTATTCAAGTAGAGTAGGTCCTCCATTTACGAGGACAATACCACTATCTAGATTATGTACTTGTTAAAGCCTCTTTCATTTCTTTTGTTTCCATTGAGTACTTTTGTATGACCTATATGGGGTCTTGTTATTGATGTAAGGGCTATGCCCAAAGTTGATATATTCCAAATAGATGGTATGAGATGAGACGACTTTTATGACTATGGTATTTTCTATATAATAATGTGCAATAAAAGTAGAAGGCTATGTAAACTTCCAATATGAATGGTCTATGTATACTCGATACAACTATATTTTGTGTATGACGTCTATGTAAACCTCCAAGTATATGTAGTGAAGAGATTTGAATTTTTGCGCAATTTCAACCTATTAATGTAATGACATGAGACTAAGAGTCTAGTCTTGGTTCATAAATAGGATGACGACTCCGGTAACGTCTAGGGGATAAACCCGGATGTTACACTAACACACCTCACACTGAAGTGGTGACATATCATGCACACTGACCTATGGAAATCTTGCCCTATTCTCAAACATTAGATCTTTCTTTTGTGATATCACTAAATTTGAAGGTTCAGTCAATTGTGAAACACAGTATTGATCTTTCTGTTGAAGAATTAGAAGTGGCTTTTTAAGCTATGCCTTCTTCTATACCTGAGTGTCTTTTTAAACGAGATTTGCATGAGGTAAAGGGTCCATAGCCTAATATTCTAGCAACAGTAGAGGAAATGGTGGCCATACAAAGAAATCCTATCTTAGAGGATATTTTCAACCAACTCCATTGGAAAAAGAATTGAGATCACCAAAATAAGTCTCTCAGAGTACTCAACCAATGTTAGACAAAACTCCTTAGTCTTTTGATGTCAATATTGACGAGGAGGTGGAAAAGGAATTCTTTTGGTGTGGAGTAGAAAAGGGGTTTGAGGTGCTAATGCTTTGACAATGGTTGTCCCAGACCTAGGAGGTGTTGATTATGCTAATGATACTAAATTTGACAATGAACCTACTAAGTGTGAATAGGAGAGAACAATAAAGTGGAAAGGGAAAATGGTAGAGTCTCACAATAAAAGGGATAATAAATGATATTCCACTACAAGAGAGGTGTAAAAGATAAGGGGATGTGCAATAAAATAAAATGAAATGCAAATGGAAAGAAACAATAAGAGTAGAAGAGATTGTCTTGTACTTGAGGTCCCTAGTTAAACTCTTCGACCTGTAGGGTCTAGTGAAACTGAATCAGATAATATTCGTATGGTTGTGGCCAAACAAAGGAAGGAATTAGAGATTAGGATGGTTAAATCTAAAGAGAGTCTCAAGTCAATGAAGAAATCTCTAGTGAAGAAAGAGAGTGTGAGTTAAAAGATCATTGTAAATTGAGTTAAGAGATCACTATAAAATAAGAGTTCGTCAAGGGACCATGTTCTAATATTGAAAAGTAGGTTGAGGAAAATGTGATGATAAGTATACCATATATGGAGAACTAAAAGGTGTTGAATGCTAGAGTGTTCGACCCAGAAATCCTAAAAGAATTCGGTATGTCCATTTTAAGGATGGGGTCACCAAATGGAGGGCCCAACACTATACTTGCATGCATGAGCCATAAAAGCGTGAGTACAATGTTCATCTTGAGTGATGGGGGGGGAATATGTTTACTGTTAGAGAGATCAAGATTTCTCTGGATGAAGAAATTCTTGAATCATTTTGGGTGTGCCTTTGAAAGGGATCCGGTTGATTGAAGTCTACAAACAATCTTTTTATTTCACTAAAGAAGCCGAAAATTATGGGGACACTTAACGTGCAGGTCTGCCAAAGAAATTTTTCAAAGAGAGTACTAGTTGATATTTAAATTCGTCAACAAGGTATCGGAACCAAGGAAAGAAAAGAAAACTGTAGCATATATTGTTGATCTGTTTCTAATGGAAAAAAATTATGAACTTGAGAAAAGTAATCTTCCTTCTATAATGTTTGGATAGATGCACAAGGTGATGAATTGGTAGTCATCCAATTATGGCATTCCTTGTGGTTATTTGTTAAATGATGTGTTCAAACAGTTTGAAGTGCCTCGTGGATGGGGAGTACGTGGAACTGTGAAAATGTTCACTATCATCACTATCTTGGAGTGTGAATGTGTAGACTTAAAGGAAAAGGGAAGGTATCAGGTAGAAGATCTTCTAGAGCAGCAAACTTCTATTTAATGAGATTTAACTAGCCTTACAGTGGTCTTGAATAAAGTAGGTTGAGATAGCATAACTTATGTCTTAGTTTAAAAGGGCTATTTCCAAGGGACCTCGTACAAGTGTCGTGGATGGTAAAGAGGTTGAGAAGTTGAGAGCTGAAAATGAGCAGATGTTGTGAACATATGCCTCAGTTAGTGAAGAAGTAAAGGCTCTCAACAAGCAAATCATTCAATATCATGTTAATTAAAATGAGCAGATGTCTTTGCTAATGAGAACTTTTAATCCCCCTTCCCATCTGTCCTAAATATTTCTTGTCACTCGTTTCTTTTCTCCTCTATCTAACTCTAAGTGGCAAGTGTACTGTTCAGTCCGACTACTTTGGCCAGCTCTGTGATCTAACGATAATATTTATTGTGCCTTGTCTTCTATGATTTTATCTTCACTATCATTACTTACTTTGACATGTAATGTGTGACCTCTAACCTTGAATTCGTTATGTTTTGCATGCAGTTTGAGTATGTCTACTGCTACTCCTTTTCAATAATGTCAAAAAGGCGCATAGATATATTGCTACTGCATAAAATAAGAAGATAGGATGAACTGGCACTATGTTTTGCGCTTATTACAAAAGGTAGGGATATTATTAATATTGAAAATTAATGTTTTTGATTGCATGAATGTTAAATAGATGTGAGTAGCTTTCACGATTGTTTTTTATATTCAAAAAGGGGGAGAGTGAAATATGTTAATACTCCCAAATGTTTTTATGATTTCCTCACAAAAGCATGGAGTCATTCCTGTGTAGAGTATGGTTGTGAAGGCCCATATTTTATACAGGTGTAATGTTTTGCGCGTCAGAAGTTTGTGAGGTTTTCAATATACTACACGAATTAGAAGGGTTGGGTTTGCTTAATATGTATTAACTCTTGATGTTTGATATATATTCAAGATGACTCATCAAAATATTCATTCATGAAAAGAGCGATATTCAAGCTTCAAAATAACAAGGGAACTTGTAGAACGCCTAAGTGCTTCATGAACCAACTGTTACGTTGATTGCTTATAATTTTGCTTATATTATAAAATTTGTTTCGTTTGTGATAGAAATATTTCAACCTTGGGTGAAAAATTGTATGAAATTAGTTTAGGGCAACTTCGTGTCTTACGAAAAAGTCTATTTTAATATGTTGGGTAAGTATAGTGGACATTGCAGGCATTTATTTTTCTTATTGAGTGATAATATATTACTCAAAATAGAGATTAGAAGATTAATGTCATGTGAGATGTAAGCTGGTTTTTATTGTTGCTTGTGAAGTTTAGTAAAAGAAATTAGAAAATCAAGTGAGACAGGTTGTGGTTGTACTCCCTTGATCAAGGAGGTTTTCACGTAAAGTTGCATGTGCTCTCTTTATTTTTATTACTTATTTTCTGTTCATTGTAATTGTGTTAAGTAACAGGTCATATCGTACTTACTAGACATATACATTCCAGCACACTTCAAGTCTATTTTTTCTCATGGTAAATCATTTGAAATCCGCTCTGTGATTCAGAGGATTGACAGCTTAGAGAGTAACTAAAGAAGGAGACAAAGGATCACCTACTCTTAGACCTCCAGAAAAACTAAAGAAACCATGTCTTGACCTATTAACCATTACAAAATACAAAATGCTTGAAATAATTCTATATATGAGTTAAATAAAATGTTCTCTGAAGCCATGCTTTCTGAGGAAAGACATGAGTAAAACCCAAGAAACTTTATCGTAGGCCTTTGACATATCAAATTTAGGTTTAGGAAGGATACGGCCAAGTCTCAAGGGAAGAATTTTAGAAAGTATTTTGTTGGTAAAATTACTCAAGCTTATAGGCATGAGTTGTGAAAATTGATCAGGAATATTTACTTTTGGATACAAAACCAAGAACGAGTTGGAAAAGAACCGAATTAAATTATCTCCAATGAAAAAAGCTCGTACATAGTTAGCAATGTCTTTCTTGACAGCGCTCCCATCAAACAGGAAAAACATACTATTATATACGCCTGGACATGCATAAATGTTAGGATCCAGGGATAAAATTGTAGTAATCTTCTCCCTTTGATGAAACTACAGAAATATTTGGAGTTAGTTTCACGTTTGTTTGCGCACTTAACACTAGAATTTTTCAACAGAATGGACTCTTGAAGTTTCAGCTATTTAATGTAATCATCCTGAGATTTGTGAAAAAGGATTCTATTTTTATTGGGGTTATTCATTTTGTATTGCTTCTCCATTAACCTTTTATGTTCCACCTTTTGTTTGACTATATCAAAACGTCTCCAGCGCATTCTTTGAACAATTTTCTAAGAGCTTTAGAAAGGTTTTTTATTTTAATTTCTAGTCTCCACATTGGGTTTCCCGTGATCGCATTGTCCCAATCTTACTTAACCACATCTAAGAAACCTTCATGTTATGTACAAAGATTCAAGAACATAAACTATTTATGTGGGTGGCCTCACTTGTGCACCTTGAAGCAATGAAATACTATGATTAGTAACAGTCTTAGGGAGATGATGAATTCTGGTAAGGGGAAAATTTGAGCCACAAGAATCATTTTTAATAACTCTGTCAAGTATGTTGCTGATTCTCCACCTTATTCCCCTACCATTACAGCAAGTGTAAGCACTTCAGCAAGTATAAGCAAATCACCAAGTCCATAAGACCACAATCATCCATACAACTTATGAAGTCCAACGTCATGGATAAAATATGATGCACTCCACCCTTCTTCTCAGCATTCAAAATAGTATTGAAATCTCTTAACACAGCCCAAGGAACATTAATCAGACAACAAACTATCCGAAGACATCTTCATAATCTCATTCTTATTCTAGAGTTCCGATTAGGATATAAAAATTGTGACCCAAAATCATATGAGTCACCGATCTTATTTACTTGGAAGGTTAGTTGTGTTTGTGATGGGAGACGAGGCTGCATTTTATGGAGTAATTCCAACAACACCAAATATTACTTTTGATATTGAAGATAACATGATGAAATCCAAAAGGGTCCAGAATTCCCCAAACTGATTGGGAATGAGGAAGGGTTCTGGTAAAGCAATAAAATTTACTCAGTGAAGATTGACCAGTTTAATGAGTCTTTCTAAAGCCCATTTAGACCTCATACCTATAATATTCCATGTGATTGGCATATAGGATGAGAGCTTTTGTCTTTGATGTTGTCATTTATATGTCCTGCCTTACTAGTATGTCCTGCTTGACTAGTATGTCATACTTGACTTTCATTTTTCTTTTTTTCCTCTGTTTTGGGACTCTCAGAGAAAGACCATTTTTGTTAGTGATATCCTGCTTATCATTTTCCAAGGGATATTGTGGATCCTTCAGGATAGAGATAGCTCCTTGATCCGAATCTAGTCCTAATTCCTCAAGTGATTCTTCGACTATGATGTCCATATCCATATCATTGATGTGATTTTTTTCAAGCCGTTGATTGTTACCTATTCTCAGAGGTCTCAAATTTACTATAATATTCCCATTAATTTCTTTGAAAGTATTAGTCTCATATAGAGTAAAATGTAACATTAAGTCATACATATCTTCCACTAGGTTTGTGCTTCTTTTAGTACTAGTTTGGATCTCCCTATTGCTGTTGTTGTACTCTTGAATTCTTGTAGAGTTGTTTACATGCTTCTCAGTGTGTCAAATGTCATGAACATCTGGAATCTTAGTCAAGTCTTTTTTAATGTTTAATTACATTGGTATCTTTCCTTTCCCTCCCTTCTTTGATTTAGTACTCTTCATGTTCCAAAAACTTCATTTTTTTGCCTGAATGGATTTTGATACTATCAGAAGGCACGTGTTAAGAAATTGGAGTAGCCTTCTCCTCATTATGCACCTTAACTTTCTCTATGCTTGTTCTGGTCCTTTTGTTCGTTTGTCCTGCAGTTTCATTTTTTTTATCAATATTGTGCTTCTGGGCTTTTTTTTTGGCTTTGTGCTTTTGGTGTTGGTATGTATTATCCACTCTACTCTTAGAGTTCTTATCCTTTCAACTTATCATGTTTGATTGTGTAGGAGCATTAGGAATACCAGCAACCTTTTTCACATTAACATTGGTAGGATAAACCTCTGAACTTAAAACTTTTGCAGTAGAAATTATGTCAACTTTTGGTACTTAAACTTTTGAAGTAGAATCAATAGAGTTATCAATGTTATTGTCTTAAGTATCATTAATATCAGCAACAATAATTCCTCTAGCCATGTGGCTCCCATTATCTGTAGAAACAATATCATTATACATAATAGCATTTTCCCTATTCTTCAACACTTTTTTCCTCTCGTGTTCTCTACATTTAAAGAGTGGATGCCCGAAATGTTTACTGTACTTTTGGAAGTTGGGTTGTTGAAATTAGTAAAGTCCAATCTGGATTTTTAAAGGGTAATTTGGTCTTTTCGTTACCCGTTTATACTAATTCTTTGGCAATTACATACGGGTCTATGTTTATGCGGTTAGAAAAAGATTTAAAGTTCTTCGACAAGAGAAAAAAAAGTTGAGAAAAGAGTATGAAGGAGAAGATCTTTCAAGATTGGTCATGATCGTTGCGTTTATCTTGTGGATTTCGTTAGGGGTGATCCAAAAAAGATATGTGAGTTTATATAGTTTTGCGTTAGTTCACCCACGCACCAATCATGATTCAATTTCAAAGAAGTTATTAGATTTGAAACTAAATTCTTCAGTTCTTGATGAAATTCGTTTGAATTCTTTTGGGTTGTATCGTTTGAGTTTTCTTGATATTGATTTATGTTTTTAGTTGTGCTTTCCAGTATAATCAGATGTATAGTGAGGCTATAAATGATTTCAAGAGCATGGGGAAAGAACCATTGAAGTTTAGAGGATTTAGAGATGAAAAATAAGCAATAAAAGTCGTCAAACCCCTGGGGATAAGGGTGTAGTGCGCCCAAACCAAAACACCCCAAGAGGGGCTCTTAACTTTGGGTTTTGGCAGCCTGAACGCCCCAACAAGACCTCTGAACTTTGAGGGCTTGCGCCCCCACACTTATTAGAGCGCCATGGAGTCCTATTCTACCCATTAATTTCCTACCTTCTAGTAATTGTTCCTTAGGAATGTACCTATGTTTTCAAGTTGATTCAAACACTCTTAGGTACATCTAAATATTATAACATAATTACATTATACATAAACATGAGATCAGGAACCTGGAATCGATGATCCAATTCAAGGAATGTTAACATCAAAAGTAAAGAGTCACGTTTGGATGTTAAGAACAAGTCAAAGAAAAGTTTATAAAGTTTTCCAAAGTCTTTAACAAACATTTTAACTTTGTTTTTGGACTTATGTTTTAAGTTCAGAAAAGAGTAAAGAGTTGACTTCGTTTATCAAAAAACTGTGAGGGGGATAAGTATTCCCAAAGAGTTAATTAATGTTTCATATTTTAGAAGAAAAAAATGGGAAGAGAGATTTCAAGAGATCTTTTAAGCTAAGTGTTGAGTAAATCTCAAACCATAGAATGAAGTTGGTTTTAAAAACAATGAGCTAAGTATATTTTGGGAGTATTATTGAGCGCTGATATGGGGATGTGAGTTCATATTAACTCAAGTCTCCATAAACCATGTAGCAATCACGGGTAATCAAAATTCACTCTTTATAAATGACTCCTTAAGGTTATTTTACTATTTTTACAAAGTTTTTCATATATTGCATGTGTTTCATTGCTTTGTTATGAATTAAGATATTCACGAGCTGAGAAAAAATGAGGTACGTGTTTCTTTAAAAATCGTTTCAAGCCTATGTTATGTTTAGCATTCGGACTAGCATACTCGTATATTCAATGTACTGTTGTTAGTTAGACAGCATTATCTTATAATACAGACTCACGAAATCAAGATCAGCATCAAATGCCACATTGATCTTGTTAACCACTCAGAGTCAGTTTGTGAGCCTCCTTGCATTCCATAGGACTCTACTTTTTATAATTTTTTTCTAGTTTTTAGTTTTAGGATGATCATGGTTTCTATCTCTACATTTTTCTTTATTTTAGACACTTCATATAATTATAGTTCTTTAGTCTTCTTCATTTCACTTGTATTCGATGAAGACTTGTGTTTCCATTTTTTCAAATATATTATGTGTTATGTTATTTCATGAGTTATATATGTTGTGTTTAAGTCTTTTACAGAGTATGTAAGCCAAGAAAAGGGTTGGCTTGAGCCAAAATTTGTTTTTAAGTGTCGTCCATGCCTAAGGTATAGGCTCAGGGTGTAACAAACTTAGTATTAGAGCACTCGGTTAAAAAGCTCTATAGAGTCTATAAATCCTTGTCTGTAGAGTCCTAGTTACAAGTATGAAGCGCACCACATCTATTATTAGGAGGTTGCGATCCTTAGGAAATATTCTCAATTCGTCCATAAGAGCTTAATCTCTAAAAAGTTTCTTCTAATTTGTGCTTGTGCGTGTAGTTATATAATCATCCCTCCACGAAGAGTTGTTGGTTGTCCGTCTAGACGTAATGTTAAGGAGTAAGGGGTGCAGCCCTAAGGAGTGGTTACCAGTGTTGAGTTTAGTGACGCTATCAAGATGCTCAACAAAACTATGACTAGAAAGGTTGGACAACATAGAAGATCTTGACATGAAGTTACTGATACTTTGATGATCCGAGTGTTTTTGAGTATAGATCCTCCAAACTTTACTGGTTCGAGCACTACTAAGTATCTAGAGAACTTTATGAAAGATATGAAGAATGTATTTGATGTTATGCATGTTGCCAAAACAAAGAGAGTTGAACGACTTTCATATCATTTTGAACAATGTGCCTAGGACTTGGTTTGACCGGTGGAAAAATGATAGAGTTTAGGATGCACCACCTCTGAGTTGGGCCTATTTAGAGGGATCTTTCTTTGGGCATTTATTTCCCGTAGAATTGAAAGAGTCCAAGGTATGTGATTTCCTTACATTAAAGCAGGATTATCTAAGTCTTCATTAATATGCGAAGAAGTTCACCAAATTGTCCTATTTTGCTCCTGACATTGTTGGGGACATGAGAAGTAGGATGAGTTTTTTAGTTGCTAGGTTGTACGATATATCGAGCAAAGATGGTAGGGAATCTATGTTAATTGGGTACATGGACATATCATGGTTGATGGCCTATGTGCAGCTGGTTGAGGAAGAGAAGTTGAGGGATATAGAGGATGGTATGGGCAAAAGAAAGGTAGTGTGAATCATTCACCCTTTAAGAAAAAGAAAAAGGGGTTTGCTCTGTCATCTACTAGTGCACCTGTACTTTGAATCAAAGGTGAGTATAATGGTCAGCATACACAACACTTAATAGCTAAACCGAAACTGTCTCAAAGAGGTGGTTAGCCTTTTGCGTATGCTAGGTGTGGTAGAAAAACCAAGATATGTGTCGTGATGGGCAGACATGTACTATGTTTTGGAAACATGATCACTTCATGAAAGTGTTCCCTAAGAACGGGCATGGTAGTGGAAATCATAGCAATTGAGCCAAATCTTCAGCAGTTATGCCACTATACAGGACTTCATTTAGACAAACTAATTACGATACCAGTAGAGGAACAACCCGTCTGTATGCTAAAGTCTGAAAGTGAAAAAGAACTCTCCAGATGTTGTCACTAGTATGATCAAAGTATTTACTTTTGATGTTTATGCTTATTTAGACCTAGGAGCAAGTTTATCTTTGTAACTCATTATGTTGCAAATCAGTTTGATGTTATTCTGAGAAACACTTTTAAGCCTTTTGTGTTTCTACACTAGTTGGTGAGTTTATTCTAGATCAATGATTATATCATGATTGTGTCATTTCTATCAATCATCATGACACCATGGTTGATTTAATTGAGTTAGACATGGTAGATTTTGATGTCATTCTCAGTCTAGAATTATTTCATTCCTATTATGCGTCAATAGATTGTAGGACTCGAGTTGTCAAGTTTCTAATTCCTAATGACTTAATCTTAGAGTAAAAATGTATTTGAGTAGTACCTAAGGGTCATTTTATTCAATACCTTAAGGAAAGAAATTTAGTTTTGAAGGGGAATGTCTATCACTTAGTCTGAGTTGATCACTAGTTTTGAGATAACTCTTACTCAGTAGTTTCTGTAATAACAGTGTTTCCAAAAGTCTTTTTACAATTATCTACCTGGAGTGCCTCCTTAGAGACAGATAGACTTTGTCATAGATAATCTTCAAGATACTTATCATATATCTATTCCGACATATGGAATGGAACTAGCAGAGTTAAAAGAGCTTAAAAAGAAGTAAAAATATATTATAGATAAGAGCTTTCTTCGACCAAGTGTCTCACCTTGGAGCACTCGAGTCATATTTAGGAGAAATAAGGATGGTTACTTTAGGATGTGTCTAGATTTCTATTAGTTGAAAAAGGTTATCCTCAAGAACAAGAATCCTTTTCTTAGAATTTGTGATATTTTTAGATAGCTTTAGGGTGCTTCTCATTTTTCCAAGATTGACTTAAGATGAGGATAGCATCAGTTGAAAGTAAGCGAGTGTTAAATTCCGAAGACAACATTCAAAACCCATTATGGTCATTATATGATTTTGGTTATGTCTTAAAGATTTAACTAATGCACATGCAACGTGTATGGATCTTATGAGCAGAGTATTCAAACCTTATTTAGATATGTTTCTTATCATCTTCATTGATGAAATACTAATCCATTAAAGGAATGAAAATGATCATGCAAGCCATCCTAGGATAGTTCTTTTGGACTTTGAAAGATAAGGAATTAAATGTGAAGTTCTCTAAATGTGAGTTTTCGCTTGAGTCTATGGCATACTTGGGTCACATAGTTTTCGGTGATGACATTAAAGTTGATACACAAAAGATAGAGGCGGTGCAAAATTGGACTAGACCCATATCTCCATTCAATATTAGGAGTTTCTTAGGCTTGGCTGGATATTATCAAAGGTTCTTAAAGGGGTTCTCATCTATTTCGTCCTCTTTGAGCAAGTTAACTTAGAAAACAATGAAGTATTAATGGTCTATATCCTGTGAGTAAGATTTTAAGGATTTGAAAAAGAGGTTGACTAATGCCAATGTACCTTACATGAATGTATGCAAGACTTCATGGTGTGTCGTGATGCATCTAGAGTTTGTTTTTGTTGCGTATTGATGCAAAATTGCAAGGCTATAACTTATGCCTCCAGAAAGCCTAAAGTTTATGAGAAGAATTACCCAACCCATGACTTAGAGTTGGCTCCCATAGTATATTCTTTGAACATATTACATCATCATTTGTATAGTGTCCATGTAGATGTGTTCACGGATAACAAGAGCTTTAGATATGTGTTTACTTAGAAAGAGGTGAATCTCTTACAAATGAGGTGGTTAGAATCACTCTAGGATTATGACATTAGTATTCTTTACCACCCAGATAAGAAAATGTTGTTGTTTAATCTTTGAGCAGGTTGTCTATAGGTAGTACCGCTTATGTTGAGGAAAACAAGAGAGAGTTAGGGAAAGATGTGCATGAACTTAAATGTTTATGAGTCCGACTACTGGACTCAATAGATAAGGAGTAGTGGTGATGATTGGGGATGAATCGTCATTAATGTCAGAATTGAAAGAAAAGTAAGATCAACATACAATGTTTCTTTAATTGAATTCAAATATCAATAAGCTATAAGTATTAGCTTTTCAACAGTGCGCAGCTGGTGTATTGAGATATCAAGGTAGGTTGTGTGACCAATAGTTGATGGACTCCAAGAGAAGATCATTGAGGAAGCTCATAGCTTCAGGTATTTCATTCATCCGGGTTCTACAAAGATTTATCTTGATAGAGAAGTTTATTAGTGGAGTAGTATGAGGAAAGCCATTGCAGAATTTTTAGAAAAGTGTCTGAATTGCCAACAAGTTAAAGTAGAGAATCAAAGGCCTGGTGGTTTGGCTCAGAATATAGAACTTTAGGAATCGATGTGAGAGATGATTAATATGGATTTCATCACAGGTTTAGAAAAGTCTCACATGCAACATTATTCCGTTTGGGTGATTGTGGATCGCATGACACAATCAACTCACATTTTACCCGTAAATGCTACTCATTGGAACGAAGATTATGTTAAGAAGCACAACCAAGAGGTGGTAAGAATCCATGGGGTTCCGCTCTCAATTATCTCAAATAAAGGTGCACAATTTACTACGAATCTTCTAGAAAGACTTGGGTTCAAAGGTGAACTTAAGTACTGTATTTCCTCCTCATACAGATGGGCATGTAAAGCGCACTATCAACACCTTAGAGGATATGTTGAAGGTTCATGTGATTGATTTCAAATGTAATTGGGATGATCACCTACCTCATCGAGTTTACTTACAACAATAGTTACCACTCGAGTATCAAAATGGATTTTATGAAGCTCTTTATGAGAGAATATGCAGATCTCTTATTTGATGGTTTGAAGTTGATGAAGTAGGGTTTATATGAAAAAATTTAGTTCATCAAGCTATGAAGAAGGTGAAGGTGATTAAAGAGAGGTTGAAAATGGTACAGAGTCCTTAGAAATCCTATATTGATACTAGGAGAAGAGTCTTACAATTTAATTTAAATGATTGGGTGCATTTAAAAGTTTAACCCAAAAAAGGGTGTTATGAGGTTTGGTAAAAAGGGGAAGCTTAAACGTTAGTATATCGATCTATAACCCCTCCAAAAATGACTTAGGCAAAACTAGGGCCTAATGTATGTGACATGAATTTTTAAAGTATTAATATGGTTTAAAATGATGTTTGAGGCAGTGTCCAATTGGATTAAGTTTGAAGTCCAATGTCAGGGCGACAAAGATGTTCGACGACTAGTGACCTATGTGACTTATGTGTTTTCATGTGCTTATGTGTGTTTAATGATTTTATGAGGTCCTTATATGGTTTATAATAATGTTTAGAGTCAGCATGTTGTGTTTGGTAAGGTTTGGAGGTCAAACGTCCAAGAATGTCTGGTGACATTTTAAAGATAGCCATTAGTCGTCCTTGTGAGTTTGGATGTGTTTTAGCATGTTGTATGACTTTTTTGATGTTGAAATTGTTTTTAGATTTTCCTAATACCTAGACGTTTGTTTTTAGAGGTTAAATATATGGGTACGACTCCACCTAGGTCCCACAAGTGTCCCTACAAGGAAAACCCCAGTTTGGCGCTCAACACTGCCAGGTAGTGGCAATCGACTGCCCCAAACGATGGCCGTTTGATAAGACTACGACCCTTTGATAGATGGAGACGATGGATCCATGTAGCTTTCAGGTTGAGGATTTTCAGACACAACAAACTCACCCCATCGACGGGGCGTGGTCTCACCCATGGACCATCGATGCTTGGGCATCGATGATTCTGCAATTCTGGCAGTTTTTCTGTTAAGACTTGGTGTTTTTTGGGAAACTCACTACAAGTCTTATAAAATAGGATGATTATTTTAGGTTTTTATGGGTATTTTAAGGGTATATCATGAAATTCTGATTTAACCCTAGAACCTAGATCGAAACCCATTCCCTTCCAATGTTTCCCCAAACATCTCGTTGAGAGCTCAAGGAGAAGATGTAGCTTGAATATTGATATTCAATGTAGTTTCTTCTTCAATTATCATCGGATTATTCTAATAATGTATTGAAGTTCATCATCTAAGGCTTGCTATCACCTTAGAGTCAATTTCAAAGATGATTTTCAAAGATTTCAAAAAGATGAAAAGTCTAATTTATAATCTATGTATTGGGTTCTTGCATGAAACGTTTTCAAACATTAAGATATGATATTATTGATGTATAATCGATTTTTTCCAATGAAATTCTCCATGAATACTCGACCTTCTAAAACCACTAAATTTGACTAAAATATGGGTAGATTAATCTTGGCTAGCTAATAATGAATTCATGTGTATATTGTTATGGACTCTTAATTTATGTATAGATTATGATTGTATGGTTTATAGGATGTCTCAAATGGATCACATGGGTATTGTGTATTCTTAGATCTACTTTATACTAAGCTTATTTAATTTAATCGAACTTTATGGCCATGGGTAAGGGCCTTTGAGTATTGTGTTGGTTTATTTGACTATGGATGGATTTGGTGAGATATGATGGGAGGTATGCTGCCCTAAATCTCTTAATAGTATGCATAGATTTGTATTACAATGATTTATTGGTACTGTCCACTTATGGTGGCAGTTTTTATGTGTTACCTTTGTGAAAGATGTGGACTCATCGGCATTACTTTATGATTTGTATTAGTACATTGTTTAGGATTAATATGGATTTCATCGCAGGTTTAGAAAAGTCTCACATGCAACATTATTCCGTTTGGGCGATTGTGGATCGCATGACACAATCAACTCACATTTTACCCGTAAATGCTACTCATTGGAACGAAGATTATGTTAAGAAGCACAACCAAGAGGTGGTAAGAATCCATGGGGTTCCGCTCTCAATTATCTCAAATAAAGGTGCACAATTTACTACGAATCTTCTAGAAAGACATGGGTTCAAAGGTGAACTTAAGTACTGTATTTCCTCCTCATACAGATGGGCATGTAAATCGCACTATCAACACCTTAGAGGATATGTTGAAGGTTCATGTGATTGATTTCAAATGTAATTGGGATGATCACCTACCTCATCGAGTTTACTTACAACAATAGTTACCACTCGAATATCAAAATGGATCTTATGAAGCTCTTTATGAGAGAATATGCAGATCTCTTATTTGATGATTTGAAGTTGATGAAGTAGGGTTTATATGAAAAAATTTAGTTCATCAAGCTATGAAGAAGGTGAAGATGATTAAAGAGAGGTTGAAAATGGTACAGAGTCCTTAGAAATCCTATATTGATACTAGGAGAAGAGTCTTACAATTTAATTTAAATGATTGGGTGCATTTAAAAGTTTAACCCAAAAAAGGGTGTTATGAGGTTTGGTAAAAAGGGGAAGCTTAAACGTTAGTATATCGATCTATAACCCCTCCAAAAATGACTTAGGCAAAACTAGGGCCTAATGTATGTGACATGAATTCTTAAAGTATTAATATGGTTTAAAATGATGTTTGAGGCAGTGTCCAATTGGATTAAGTTTGAAGTCAAATGTCAGGGGCGACAAAGATGTTCGACGACTATTGACCTATGTGACTTATGTGTTTTCATGTGCTTATGTGTGTTTAATGATTTTATGAGGTCCTTATATGGTTTATAATTATGTTTAGAGTCAGCATGTTGTGTTTGGTAAGGTTTGGAGGTCAAACGTCCAAGAATGTCTGGTGACATTTGAATGATAGCCATTAGTCGTCCTTGTGAGTTTGGATGTGTTTTAGCATGTTGTAAGACTTTTTTGATGTTGAAATTGTTTTTAGATTTTCCTAATACCTAGACGTTTGTTTTTAGAGGTTAAATATATGGGTACGACTCCACCTAGGACCCACAAGTGTCCCTACAAGGAAAACCCCAGTTTGGCGCTCAACACTGCCAGGTAGTGGCAATCGACTGCCCCAAACGACGGCCGTTTGTGA
This sequence comes from Solanum pennellii, assembly GCF_001406875.1. Classification (NCBI taxonomy): domain Eukaryota; kingdom Viridiplantae; phylum Streptophyta; class Magnoliopsida; order Solanales; family Solanaceae; genus Solanum; species Solanum pennellii. The sequence goes on from NC_028643.1 coordinate 55,729,639, forward strand.
AGACTACGACCCTTTGATAGATGGAGACGATGGATCCATGTAGCTTTCAGGTTGAGGATTTTCAGACACAAAAAACTCACCCCATCGACGGGGCGTGGTCTCACCCATGGACCATCGATGCTTGGGCATCGATGATTCTGCAATTCTGGCAGTTTTTCTGTTAAGACTTGGTGTTTTTTGGGAAATTCACTACAAGTCTTATAAAATAGGATGATTATTTTAGGTTTTTATGGGTATTTTAAGGGTATATCATGAAATTCTGATTTAACCCTAGAACCTAGATCGAAACCCATTCCCTTCCAATGTTTCCCCAAACAACTCGTTGAGAGCTCAAGGAGAAGATGTAGCTTGAATATTGATATTCAATGTAGTTTCTTCTTCAATTATCATCGGATTATTCTAATAATGTATTGAAGTTCATCATCTAAGGCTTGCTATCACCTTAGAGTCAATTTCAAAGATGATTTTCAAAGATTTCAAAAAGATGAAAAGTCTAATTTATAATCTATGTATTGGGTTCTTGCATAAAACATTTTCAAACATTAAGATATGATATTATTGATGTATAATCGATTTTTTCCAATGAAATTCTCCATGAATACTCGACCATCTAAAACCACTAAATTTGACTAAAATATGGGTAGATTAATCTTGGCTAGCTAATAATGAATTCATGTGTATATTGTTATGGACTCTTAATTTATGTATAGATTATGATTGTATGGTTTATAGGATGTCTCAAATGGATCACATGGGTATTGAGTATTCTTAGATCTACTTTATACTAAGCTTATTTAATTTAATTGAACTTTATGGCCATGGGTAAGGGCCTTTGAGTATTGTGTTGGTTTATTTGACTATGGATGGATTTGGTGAGATATGATGGGAGGTATGCTGCCCTAAATCTCTTAATAGTATGCATAAATTTGTATTACAATGATTTATTGGTATTGTCCACTTATGGTGGCAGTTTTTATGTGTTACCTTTGTGAAAGATGTGGACTCATCGGCATTACTTTATGATTTGTATTAGTACAGTGTTTAGTACTTATATGAAGGTTTATTGTTAGGTTTTTAATGTGAAATTATGTAATCATGTATAACACATTATGTATTGTATGAACATGTATTTTAAAGAATGATAGATAATAGGTGTTATTTGTGAAGGTTGACAGTAAGGGTGCCTTATAGTTCTTGTATGATCTTCTTTGAGTGATTATGTTATGATTCCTCTTATGTGGTGATATATGATGAAGCCATATATGGATATGTTATGGTTAACATGTTCTACTATTAAATGACTATTTATAACTAACGTAGTTCATGATGACTTCTCTCATGTGTTATGAGAAAGTAATGTCTTGTGTGGTAGAATGGACTTCTCTCACGTGTTATGACAAAGTAGTGTCTTGTGTGGTAGACTTGTATCCCTTACTTGATACATGTATGAATGTGAATATGAGATGTCTTGACTTAGGATTCTAAAGTCTCTTAGTCCTGAATGTATGAATAATATGATACCTTGAATGATGTTTAGAATGTCCTTTGTGTGGAATCTTAAGCCTAGTGGTAAGGTTATGAACATTAAATTCAAAAGTCATAATGGCGTCCTTCATGTAATGAATCATGGACATAAGGTTGATTGGCTGAAACGACATCATATCATCCTTAGAAAAATTATTAAGAGCTATATTGTTGCCATTATAAGAAAGCCCTAGGAGAACCCTTTGGTAGGGTGAATATGATTGTGTTGTGAACTTGATATAGAACCCCTTTGTATGAACCGTTACTGTGAATTATTCTGTGAGAACAAAGGCTAGGACCGAGTGAGTATGGTTTGGGAAGTAGATCTAATGAAGAATGAGAGTAGAGTACAAAATAAGACTTTCATATTCCTTAACAATGTACCTACATGGGATGTGTCCAAGTACTACCATTGGAATGTAGAACACCCTCCCTCGGAGAAGGTTACAACGCCGGAGTTCATGATATTATACCATGTTCTATGTCTGTTATTGCCTATTCTCATCATATGGGATACCTACTAGAATTAGAAAAGTTCTATGAAGTTTAGGTGGTGGTATGAGACGCTATCTAGACATTGCACAATAGGCTTTGATGATGTTAGTGAGAGTCCGTAGGTCTTCTCTAAGAACATTACTTTAATGTCCTTATGTGATGAATGTCTCTTAAATGAACCAATGAATGTAATGACTTAAGTTAAGACACTATGGTAATTGAATAAGTACTTATCTAGAGTAGTTGAGGGTTGTCTAGTTAAGGTGTGAAGGGGGCATAGGAGTGGTCTCTTCTTATCTTACCTAGATAAATCTTCACAATGATTCTATTTAGGAAAGTTGATTGATTATGTAGACATGATGCAAACTTAGAGTTTTAAGATTTATTTATGAAATATTGGATAGGTCAATCATGTAACTTATCTTCTTGATTTATTTAAGTAAATCTTTTGATAACCTTTGTAAGGAAGAATGTCATATTATATGTATTTTTTTATGTTAAGTGAGAATGATCTTACCCTAGGTAATCTATAGGATCGCTTAAGTGTGTGTGAAAGGGATTGTATGGGAGGTAACTTAACAACTCACTCAGGTGAACCTTAGAATCACCTGTGGTTGAAGGATCTCATGTTTATGGGATTGGTGCATCCTAAGTTTGTATCTCATTATACGCGGTATTAATGATTATAAACGTGTGCCTAGAAAGGGTGTACGGGAGGTCTCTCTTCGTCTTACTTAAGTGAGTCTTAGATAACTTTTTGTTAGAGGATTTCATGCTAGCAAGTGTTCCATGTGAAGTTGAGAAATTTCACTGTCATAGTGAATTAATTCACTGTAAGGTGACATGGATTTAATGTAATGTTTTCCTACAAATGTTATAAATTGCTTATGTGATTTTTTATGTATTTCTAAGGTGTTAAATATTGTTCTTATGTTTATAGTATGATGTTTTAACAAAAATTCATGAAAATCATGTTATTTACTAAATGTCCATTTTTTAATGGTTTTCGCATGACTTCCATACTTAGTGTATATAATGTTGTAACCCCTTCTTTTCCGTTTTTGACTAAAGTGTGGGGAATTTAAAGTCTTGATATTTCCATGGAGGATGGATAGGTTTCTAAGGGTTTAAGATGAGGTACTGGTGAGTCCTCATCTATCAAAGGACAATATCCACAAGTTTCTTTATATCATAGTCTTTATTTTATGTCTTGTATGGTCTAAGTTTCAAGTATTGTATACTCCATTGTTTAGATGGTTCAATTAGATGTTTTGAAGGTTTAATGTTTAAAATGAAAGTCTTCTATTTGAGTATTGATTAAGGTAAGAGTTTTTTTTGTGTGAAGAAGGTTTTAAATTCTTACTCATTTTACAATTTTTTATTTTGTAATGAATGATACGAGTATCTTTAGTGAGATTTTTTGAAGTATCATTGTCGTGTGGAAACTCATGGATGCTCTAACTTCTAGGGTATACTTGTGGGTCGTTACAAATTTACATCAGAGCATAAGGTTTGCATGTATCTTAGTTGTCTCATGAGCCACATCTAGTAGACTCTTGTTCATAATGTGAAATGCATCACATTATTAATAGGAGACTATTGGGTGCTAGGAAAAGTTTCACTTCTTCAGCCATCTAATCATGGCTAAGAGCTTTGTATATGGTGTTTTTCCCTTGTTCCTTTATGTGTTGGTGCTTTGAGTGTGACTTTGTGAAGATTGGGTGGAGGGAGAGAAAAAATGATATGTTACTTGTTATATGACATATGGGAGGTTGTAATGGTAAACTTAGGTTGGTTTAGTTACCTTTTGAAGGATAGTGTATTTGTAAAGAATGGTAAGGTATAGAGTTAGAAATGTGAAAATGTGGTTGTTGAGATGTTTTGAAATTTTGTAAGACCCAACCATAGAAAGGAAGGTGATGAGATTTGAAAGAGTAAGGATGAGTTTCTCCTAGTAAGGGGGATGTGGTGGTTAGATGGTTAGACCTTCGAGAGTCTTTAGTTTTCAAGAGATAGGCTTTAGTTGAGAAAGTATTTGTAAGGTTAAGGTGCCTTGAGGGAGTTCCTTGTAGTACATGTTATGTCGACCTTAAATTGGGTTTCTCCTAAGTGGGGGAGTATGGTGAACAGTATTCTTTTTGAGAGTGAGGTACCCTTAACCTTTCTTGATGTGTTTATTCAACCTAAAATAATGAGTTCTTAGTAACTTGATTTATGTAGGATTCTTTTGTTAAAATAGAATTCTAAGCATTCTCCATATGATATGCATGTGTTTGGAAGAAGTTTTGTTGAATGAGAAAATGAGTTTTCATGCATGGTATCTTTCTCATTGTTCATGTGCATCTAGTGTAGGTTGTTAATTGTACATGAAGGTGAATACTAAGCACGTCTAAATTGTTATATGATATTGATTTGTTGAGTATTTATAAGGAATTTCTTAAGTGTTGCATTGTTAGATTATGTAGCATGTTATTTTTAAAGAAAAAATTGTGGTCACTGTAATGATTTTGTGAAAATGAATAAATTGTTATTTCGTGTAAAAATGGTTGTATGGTGTCTAGAATTTATGTAAATAAGCATGATAGTGTGTTGGGAATGAATTTTCTCCAATATAAAATAAGGGTTGTGGGTCTTATGACATGATGAGTAGTAGATTAGTTTCTAGCTTCTTGTCGCGTTGTGATTCTCTTGTTTCTGTGAAAGTGATGTTTCTCCTATAGGATTATTGTGCTGTTTGCTTATGGTCTTCTAGTCTTGCGTTAATCATCTTTGATAATGTCTAAAATGAAGCAAGTGTCATTCGGGAACAAATGTTGTCCAAGTGGTGGAGAATATAACACCTCATAAAATGACTTAGGCAAAACTAGGGCTTAAAGTTTGTGAGATAAAGTTTTGAAGTCCTAAGATGGTTTAAAATGATGTTTGAGTTAGTTTCTAAAGATTTAGATCATGTTTGCAGTCAAACGTTATGGGACAACGAAAATATTCGACGACTAGTCACCTATGTGTCATATGTTTTTTCATGTGCTTATGTGTGTTTAATGAGTTTATGAGGTCCTTATATGGTTTACAATAGTTTTTAAAGTTACATTTTGAGTTTGGCAAGATATGTACATCAAAGATCCAAGATCATCCGGTGACGTTAGAAAGATATCCATTAGACGTCCTTGTGAGATTGAATGTTTTTGCTTGTTGTGTGGCTTGTTTAGTGTTGAACTTGTTGGAGATTTTCCCAATACCTAGACGTGCGTGTTTAGAGGTTTAATGTCCGGGTACGTCTCCACCTAGGACCCACAAGGGGCCCTAGAAGGAGGACCCCAACTTGGAGCTCAACATTGTGAGGCAGTCGCAATCGACTGCCCCAAACAACTACCGGTCAATTAGACGACGGACCATAGAAGGGTGGTGCTGATGGAGCCATGTATCCTGCACGTTGAGAAAATTTAGACACAACCAACGGACCCCATCGATGGGGCATGGTCCTACCCATGGACCGTCGATTCTAGGGCGTCGATGGTGGTGCAAAAAAGCCAGTATTTCTATTAAGGCTTGGGCTTTTTTGGGAAATTCACCCCAGCACTTATAAAATAGGAGGACGTTTATTTTAGGTGTTTATTGGTATTTTAAGAGTACATAATTCCTTTAATTCTTATTTAAACCCAGTACCTAGATCAAAACCCATTCCCTCCCAAAGTTTCTCCAAAAGCTCCATAAGAGCTCAACGTGAAGAGGGAGCTTGAACATGGATCTTCAATGGAGTTTCTGAATCAATTATCATCGGGTTCTTCTAATAAGGTATGTGAGTTCTTCATCTAAGGCTTTCTATCACCTTAGAGTAAATTTAAAAGATTATTTTCAAAGATTTAAAAATATGAAAAAGTTGAATTTCTACTCTATGTCTTGGGTTCTTGCATGAAACGTCTTCAAACATTAACATATGATATTATTGATGCATAATTGATGTTTTCCAATAAAATTATCCATGAACCCTCGACCTTCTCAATTCTCTCAATTTGACTAAAATATGGGTAGATTGATCTTTTCTTACTAATAATGAATTCATATGTAGATTGTTATAGGCTCTTTATTTATGTATAGATTATGATTGTAGGTTTATAGTTTGTTTCAGCTTGATCACATGAGTATTGTATTTTCTTAGATCCATTGTATATTAAGATTATTGAATTGTATTGGTGTTCATGGCCATGGGTAAGGGCCTTTGAGTATTGTGTTGGTTGATTTGTCTATGGATGGAAGTTATGAGATTGGATGGGTGGTATGCTGACCTAACTCTATTAATATTATATATACATTTTTGTATTACAATGATTGATTAGTATGGTCCACTTATGGTGGAAGTGTTTATGTGTTACCTCTTTAAAGGACGTGGCCTCGCCGTCATTATTTTATGAATTGTATTAGTACCATGTTTAGGACTTATATGAAGGCATAGTGTGAAGTTGTTTATGTGAATTAATGTAATCATGTCTATAATTTTATGGATTGTATGAACATATGGTTTGAAGCATGATAGATTATAGGCGCTATTTGTGAAGGTTAATAGTAAGGGTGCCTTATAGTGCTTGTATGATCTTGTGTGAGTGCATATGTTATGACTAATCTTATTTGATGATATATGATGAAGCCATATATGGATGTGTTAATTTTAACATGTTGTACTATTAAATGTCTATGTATGACTAAGGTAGTCCATGAAGACTTCTTTCATTTATTATGAAAAAGTAGTGTCTTGTGTGGTATACTTGTGTCCCTTACTTGATACATGTATGAATTTGAATATGAGATGTCTTGACTTACGATTCTAAAGCATCTTAGTCTTGAATGTATGAATGATGTTAAGAAGTGTGGAACCGTAAACCTAGTTGTTAGGTTATGAACATTTAACTTGAAAGACGTAATAGTATCCTTCATGTAATGAATGATGGACTTAAGCTTGATTGGCTGGAATGACATCATATCATCGTTAGTAAAAATCATTATGAGCTATCTTATCGCTATTTTAAGGCAGTCCTTAGGGGAACTCTTTGGTAGGGTTAATGCATCGGGTTATGAACTTGATATAGAAACCCTTTATATAAATCTTTAATATAAATTACTCTATGAGAACAATGTATGTTACTACGTAAGTATGGTTTGGTAAGTATCTCTAGTGAAGAACTAGACTAGAGTACAAATTAAGCCCTTCATATTGCCTAACCATGTGCCTACATGGGATGTGTCAAAATTCTACTATTGGCAAGTAGAACACCCTCCATCAGAATAGGTTACAACTCCGGATTCCATGATATTCTACCATGGTCTATGTTGGTTGTTGCAAATTTTCATAATATTGGATACCTACAAGCATTAGAGAAGTTTTATGAAGTTTAAATGGTGGTATGGGACACTACCTAGACATTGCACAATAGGCTTTGATATGTTAGTGAGAGTCCCTAGGTCTTCTCCAACACCATTACTTGAATGTGCTTATGTGATGAATGTCTCTTAAATGAACTAATTAAATTAATGACTTGAGTTAAGACAGCATGTTAAATGAATAAGTACTTATCTAAATTAGTTAAACGTTGTCTAGTTAGGGTGTGAAGGGGGCATAGGAATGGTCACTTCTTCTCTTATCTAAATAAGTCTTAATAATGACTCTAGTTAGGGAAGTTTATTGATAATGTAGACACGATCCAAACTTAAGTAGTCTTACGGACTATTTACGTTATCTTGGAGATGTGAATCATGGAAGTTATCTTCTTCATTTACTTAAGTAAGTCTTTTAATAACAATTAGAAGGGAGAATGTCATATTTTATGTATGTTATGATGTTAAGTGAGATTGATCTTATTCTAGATAATCTATGAGATATCTTATGTTTATGTGAAAGCGTTTGTTTGACCAGTCACTTCACAACTATCTCAAGTGAACCTTAGAATCACCATTGGTAGGAGGATCTCATGATTATGTGTTTTGTATATTGTAAGTATGTATCTCATTATAGGTGGTCTTAAGGATCACATAGGTATGCCTAGAGATGGTGTATGGGTGGTTTCTCTTGTCTTACTTAAGTGAGTCTTAGATAGCTTTTAGTGTGAGGATTGCCTGCTAGCATCTTTTCCTTGTGAAGTTGAGAAACTTCACTATCACAGTGAATTAAGTCACTGTAAGGTGAAACGGGCTTACTGTAATGTTTTCCTAAAAATGTGATAAATTCCATATGTGATTTCTTATGCATTTCTAAGGTGTTAAATGTTTTTCTTATGTTTATAGTATGATGTTTTTTTCAAAATTCATGTAAAGCATGTTATTTACTAAATATCCGTTTGTCATAGTTTTCGCACGACATCCATACTTAGTGCATCTAATGTGCTAACCCCATCTTTTCCCTTTTTGACTAAAGTGTAGGGAATTGGAAGTATTGATATGCCACGGAGGATGTATAGGTTTCTATGGATTGAGGATGAAGTATTTGATCCACAAGTTTCCTTTATGTCTTAGTCTTTATTTTATGTCTTGTATGGACTTAATCCCAAGAATTATATACTCCAATGTTTAGATGGTTCAATGAGTTTTGGTGAAGGTTTAACGTTTTAAAAGATATTCTTCCGATTGCATACTCATTATAGAAAGAGTTCTTCGTGTCTGAAGAAGGTTTTAAATTCTTACTCATTTTACAATGTTTACAATGCAACGAATCATACGAGTGAATTAGTGAGGCTTCTTTAAGTCTTATTATCCGTGTGGTGACTCATTGATGCTCTAATTTCTAGGGTGTACTTGTGGGTCGTTACACTGACCTTATGGAATATCAAATAGGATTGACGATGTATCTTAGGTCTTGGAGCTAGCATAAGAGTTAGCCGCGATTCACTCAGGGTATCTCATCTCCGTGTTAAAGAAGGGAATGGGGGCCATCATTGATCATACCAACTGCAGATATTGGGGTGAAGGTGTCAAATCCATGGAGCACCCCCTAGAAGTAACATGGCATACTTGACCTATTGGAGGTCTTATACAAGCCCATAATTATCAGTCATCGCATTCTCATAGGTAAATTTAACGGAAAATAGAAAACTTTCATACCATATCATATGCTAGAACATCACTTTCATTTGTATATAAATTATCATAAGTACATATTTAAACTGTAGTCTCTTTTTGTCATCCGAGACTCAACATCATTAGAGTATATTAGGGATACGACCCTTACAACATAATCATAAGTATATAATAACAAGACTTTAAACATAACTTGACATAGGACATCCTTGAATCTTAAGGATTCCTTTTGCTTGAGCTTGGGAAAAATATAACAAGCTCCTCAATCATAGATACATCCTTTAAGAATCCATAACATACACTGTGTAAAAAGTATAGAACAAAGCAGTTAATACAAGAATGCACTAAGTATGACAATCATGCAAAAATATGCATTCAAAAGGGACATTTTACTTAAAATTATGCTTCATGCCTATTTTTTTTTTTGAGAAATCTTCATACAACTTTGATACAATAGCATTTATACAAATTACATACTTCATATAGGAATATTCAAATGCCAAACAACATATAAATTCATACATATAATTTAAGGCATTTTATAGTCACATTACGCTAAGCATATTCCTTCTTTACAGTAAGCTTTCTTCTCTTTACATTGACTTCTTTTTCTTAACACATGAACCTCCTTAGTAACCCTCTAGTTATACTTTGTGCAAAGCATAACCTTAAAGACACAAGGAAATCGTACATACATTCTACACAAGCCAACACATACCATCATAGAAGTATAGGATACCACAAGACACCTTCAAGTATAAGACCTAAGACATCACAGTGGACAATAGTCAATGACCTTACTCACAATCCTATTCTAGGTCTACTAATGCAATGTACATGTGAATCCCCATAACCTCCCACATACTTAGTAAACCTATCATAAGACTATACACATCAAAATATGTACTTCACACTTCAAACATACTACTTTAGTCAACTATATGCAACTAAAGTAGAACCTTCATTCACATAGTCAATAAGACCAACATCATACACATCAGGAAAGGGCTCATCATAGAAACAATAAGACCTACATAGTTCATATAAGAATAGACCACATTACATTATCCACTATGACTCATACCAATTACACCTTCACAACAAGTAGATAAATACTACAAAGTCATGCTTAAGGAACATAAACATAATCACATGCATTAAAAAATCTTCCTAATATTTCCCTCAAAAGGCACTTGTTCAAGGCATAAGCCAAGTCTCATACCCCCCCTACACTAATCAAATACCCTTAGGTCGTCCTAGTTAGGGTCCTTATTTTACTTCCATTATCGATTTTACTTTTTGGAAACTATAGCCTTAACCGACACTATGACCATTGGTTCTACAAGGAATTTGGTCTCGTAAAGACTTAAACCTAGGAAAGGTGTTCTTACCTAGCCAAGGTAGAACATTAACACATGCAAGCATACTAGTGAAATCACTTGCTAGATCCTATGTGGAAAGGATAGTTTATGGAACTTGGAGTTAAATGTGGAAACCCTCTTTATGCCAAATGGGGCATTGTAGTTATCCACTATGGAAACATCACTCTATGCCCCTTGGGATATGAGGCTAACAACCTTTTGAGGGCTATGGTAACATACATTCCTCCAATGGGAAGGGACACCCCTAAACTTCAACTTCACTCGGTGCTAAGCTAAGATCCCTTTTTATTAAAAATCCTTTATTAACTTTATGTTATAAAATTATGTTTATGAGAGTTAACTCCTTTTATGCTTAGCTCATAGGACATAGATGAGAGTTCATCAACCTAAATCATGTGGGGAACCCTTTCACATGGACATAGAATATGTAAGAACCTATCTAATTTAGTGTAAACTTGAGCACACCTTCCAAGGCCCATTATTGACTAGATTATCATACATGTGTGTGTATACTTATATGTGAGCAAACCCTTCACATAACACATAAATGTCACACATGTCCATATATCAATGCGTAAGTCTATAAGTATAATTATATTAGCAATCCTTTCATCTAAACACACCAAGACACTATGCACATTCATAACATCATAGCATATAAGTCATATTCATAACATGCTCATACATTCTTATGTATGTACTGAAGAAGACCAACCTAGGAACTCTCCTATCAAGGTACACATTTGTAATGCATAGACAAGATCCCATACCCCTGCCTATAATAGTATACCTATAAATTCATCCTAGTGAATAATACATCACACAACATCATAAATTATATAGCATAACATAAGGCTCATTTATTAAAGAGTTACAACATTCTTACAATAAGCTCTAGTCATTATGAACCTATATTAACTTTACTTCACATATAAAATTGTAAGACCTCATCATAAGAAGAACATATATATAGTTTTAACATAATCATTTACATACTCATAACATTACCCATACAACCTAGATCATAGCTAGAATTGGAAACTAGGCATAGGCTTCACAGGGTGATCATTACCAACACACATACATAGTATAATTGCCTTCAAGGACATGATTTAATCACACATATATCTACAATAAATTAAAAACCTCCACCATATGTAGACCATACCACACAGTTCCATACAACTCTCCATTGATTAACAATACTATAAGAAAGTAAAGAAGTAGAGAAATAGAGCAATTATTACCAATCCTTTAGCCTTTGATCATCATTGATCTATACTAATCTTTCATCGAAAATTCAAGTATAGGGAAGTAGCTCAAATGTACTTTAACACACATGAAATCATGCATAAGCACTATAAGATCATGCTACTAACAAGTACACTACATCACCAATACACTAGAGAGTAGAGATTTATAGATCATCGGCCAATTCACTTGTATTGATCATCAATTATATTTCAGCAATAATATAAATCAAAGACAGCAGCGAAAGACATAATAATAAAGTCTAACTCATGCTTCATTTACCCTAAAATTGAGATCACATCATGTATATAGCATTGTCAATCTATAGGCTAAAGAACCTAGATCAATCATTGCCAAGACTCCTTTAGTTTGATTATGAATAAATCACAACCACAATTCATCAATAATAAAAAACATAAGGCAGTAGTTAAAGAAATCATAACCTAAACTAAATCCAACTACAAGTGCCATGAAATCGAGATTACAGTGAATAGCATGCTTTAATAACCAATAGGAAATCAATTCTTCAATAATTAATCCATATTGGACCACTAGTACGTAATTCATCATCACGTGATATCATGGGCAGTAGCTAACCATCAATTTGACAAAAGTGAATCACCTAACAATCAAGCTAGTATCAAGATCACAAGATACTACATCATAGACTACCCATATCAAACTTTTAAACTTTCATTTCATTGGTCCCTTATTACCAATTAACCATCGATAAAGATACTAGGAAGTAGATATAAGCAATTCAATGTGCTAGAATCATAACTCAATGATTAAAAAGTCAAGATCACAATGGCCATACATAGGCTAAAACGAGAGTTGAAGGAGACATGGGTTCATCATGAAATTGAATAGAAATCCATGTTACAATAATAATATTACCATTAAATTATAATTATTAGGTGTTTGAAAACATTTTGAGAAAGAACCCATGGCTAGATTGAAGAAATAGAGATTTGATCATGAAACTTCTTTGAAAACTTTGAAAGGAACTCTTTAGATGTAAGATTAAATAGATATAAAGGATCACAATAACTTAATTTAAAAGAAAACCACTAAAACTAGTGAATAACCCATGGACATCTCATCTATAAGGTGTTCTTGAGCTTCACCTTCGATGGGGGTTCTAGCGAGAATATTTTGGGAGAAAAGTCTAATTTGTGAATTCGATTGAGAATGGGGTTGTCAGGTTTTTGAACACTTAAATACACCCATAAATAACCAAATAAACTTTGTAGGGTCAATTTATCCTGTGGGGAGAATTTTCCATTCACCCCATTATGGGAAAGCATGCATGCAATTAAATGCAGCTTGCATCGACGGCCAGCCATAGACGCCCCACAGGCACATCGATGGGCCATTTGTGACCTCCATCGTTCGGGTCTGAGGCCTTCCTTTATATGATCCTTCCCTAGGCTAAGTAACAATCTACTCTTAATCATCAATGGGGAGTAAATGTACTTATTGACCTTCCCTTGGCTCCGTCGATTGAGGCAATGTCTTCAGAGCCTTTAGGTCCTCCTTGGGGCCCTTTGTGGGGCTATTGGGGAGTCTTACCCAAACGATTCTAGCATAAATATATACCTTAACATTTAAAGGACCTTACACATAATTTTCAGCCAAAATTAGTACGTAAAACATCCAAACATGCAGGCACACTCAAGACATACATGCACATCTCAAGGGCTAACTTTCAAATGTCTTGGATGTTCCTAAACGTTTGACCTCCAAAATTCATGAAACTCAAAATAATTAATATAAACATCATTTTTAATCATATAAGGAATTCATAAGTAATTGACACCTACAAATGCTCATAAAAACACATAAGGCCCCTTTGGTGACTAGTCGTCGAACGTTTTGGTCGTCCCTTGACATTTGACTTCCATATGACTTCAAATATTCCATTAATACTTTAAAATACTTAATTAATATGTTAATAAGCCTATATGAACATTTAATTATCTAGACACACTAACTCATTTTTGGGGTGTTACACCAGGAAAGGTTATTCTATGATGACATTTTTGTTCAGATTCCATATCGCCATGTTGCAAGTTAAGAACAAAATAAGTAGCATCAGTCAAAGTACTTTGGAGGAACAAATTTATAAAAGAATATACTTGTCAAGAAGAGGAGGTTATGAAGAAGATAAAATTACAAATCATCAAATCTAGAGAAGTTCAGCAGTAAGGTACTAATCCTTTGTTCGTATTTTTTAGAAGTTGGCATATTGTTTGGAATTTTCTTGTGGGTGCTTGAACATAATTTTGAATATTACACCCTTATATTAGTAAGAGTAATCACATTTGAGGATGAATTTTCTTAAGGTGATAGATTGGAAGATCTCGCAAATTGAAATAATTAGGAAGAAGCTACGAATTTTAAATAGTCATTTTTGGAAAGAATGAAAACCTAGAAATTTATTTACGTTGGGAGAAGTTGAGTTTTTGGTAACCTTCAAACGGACGTATATTCTTGCTCAGGATGTTTTAGGGTTTTTCAATATATAGTTTCAAATCTCCTGGGATAATCTTTTCAACTCTGCTAAGTTTGAGTGATTCTGAATTTGTATGAGTGAAATTACGTCTTTTGGAAGTTGGGTTGTTGGAATAGTGAAAGTCCAATCCACATTTTAAAGGGTAATTTGGTATTTTACTTACACTTTTATTATTATTCATCATTTGTAATTACTTATGGATCTAAACTTAACTTAGGTTACGTTTTTAGAAAAAGAGTTAGGGTTTTGAGAGATGAGAAAAAAATAGGTGAAAGGAGAAGAAAGTTCAAGATTCATCAAGTTCGCCTCATTTCGCTTGTGGATTTCGTCAAGGCTATTCCCAAAAAGGTATGTGAGATCACATAGCATTGTATTAGTTCACACACGAGCCAATATTGTTTCAATTTTAGCGAAGTTATTAGATTTGAAAGTAAAATCCTTTAGTTCTTGATAAAATTTCTCTGAATTCGTAAGGTTTTATTGGAGTTTTGATGATATTCATTCACATTTTTAGTTTTGTTTTTCGAATATAATATATTGTATATTGACGACATAAATGATTTTAAGAGTTTGGGGAAGAACCATTGAAGTTTAGAGGGTATAATGATTAAAAACAACCAAGAAAAGTTGTCAAGCACCCAAGGATCGGGGAAAGGCATCGCGCCCTTATGTACCATGGTTTCACGGTACTTTCAAAGATTTTTTCTTAAATTTAATGTGTGAATGGGGCCTTTTTTTAGTATTTTTAATGGTTTTTATATGTGCTTTGCAGGAAATTTGTCCAAAACAGAATTTCAGAAGATTGTGCAAAAGAGGTGAACCAAAAAGCCATCAACGGTCCGTAGGTGGTGGTCGTCAAGTGGAGGTCCAGGCATCTGGAAGAAAATCTGGGAATACTTACCAAGTTTAGGGATACACAAGAGTCGATGGTCCATCGACTGATCAATGGATTGTGCTTGCAAGTCGTCAATCATATTAGAGATGAGTCCCAGTACCCGAAGTTAAAATAAAACTAAGTATGGAACGACGGAGGTATCGACGGACCATGTTGTTAGTCCTTCGGTTGGATCAGAGAAGATGTCAAGATGAATACTGAAGAAGATGCTAAGTATGGAACGACGGAGGCACTCGATGGTCCGTTGTTCCATCGATGAACCGTCAGTGGAGTCATCGATAGATGACGCGTTTTTGTACAGACTTTCCTCATTTAGAACTCCTTTTAATTTAGGACATTTTTATTATAAATAGATATAAATACCTCGTATTTGGGGTTAGACTTTTTTTTATTTTTCATACTTTTTCTTGGAAGTCTAACTTTAGAATTTGGGAATTATTTAAATTTTCCAAAATCAATATTCAAGATATTTTTTCTAATTCAAGTGGTATTTCTTGATTTTCTTTATACTTTTCAAAGTAAGTACATGAATTACTGTTTAAACACCATGAATTGTGTATTTCTAGGCATGGGTTACTAAATCCACAGCTAGTGTTTTGGGAACCATGGGTAGTTAACAAGGTAAAACTAGCTGCCATTCTAGAATAAGATCTTGCATGTAGTGATAATTCTTTCATTTAGAAGTCGTTTAAGGAGTACACGAAATAATACTTGCCCTATCTCTACTTGTCGGACCAAGGGGTTAGTTAATAGGAAAAGAATCATCAACATAGATATAGTATACACTATCTAATAAGCTAGTTTCAATTGGTGCGAAGTAGTAACTTAGCCATACATTGAATATGATGCTTAATATGAGGTAAAAGGTAAGTTATAATAAAGTAAACACATGTAGCCGGACAAAGGTACGGGTGAAATTCTATAGTTGCCGGATCAAGGAATTAGAGATACCTAACTTATTGCTTTGCATTCAAGAAACTAGGAAAGAATTGTTATAGCTAGGATTATCGAGTTATGAACCAATGGGAAACACGTACACCCTAGTTTTTATCATCACTTGATCAAAACTAATGTTTTACCTTGGTACTTGCTTTACTTAGAAATAATTGAACATTTTAGTTTTACAAAAATACCCTCTTTAATTAACTAGTTTCGGAAAGGTCTTGACTAAATAGACGTATCATATATCAAAGTTAATTCTAAACCATTTTCCTCGTGGGAACGACCCCAACCTAAAAATTGGGTTCTTTACTTGATACGGCCACTTATACTTCTTTACGAAAGTATAATTTGAGTGTATCAAATTTTGGCATCGCTACCGAGGAAAGTGGCTTTTAGATTAACTTTAAGCGCAATTACCAAATTTTAGTCAATAATTTCCTAAATTTTGCTTTTTTCCTTTGTTTTTGTGTTTTTCATGTCTATCTCTAGTGTATGTAAAGTACACTTAGTCGAGGAGAAAAAATGCTTTCATTTGATCCAGAATTGAATAGTACACTTCGTAGAATGAACGATCCACGCAATCTTGCTAATGTTAGTGATAGGATCAACTGTCAACCTCCTCCATCGGTTGATGCTGATAACCAAGTGCTGGTGGAAAATCCTGGTTAGGGCGCTATGAGGAGGCACCCTCCTGCCCCACGCCATCAAGAATATTATAGGGGAAATGTCAACATCATCGACTCGGATGGACATCTTGTCCTACCTCCTCTACCACATGGTCATTCATTCATTGTAACTAGTAGCTTGATACAGATTCTCACCGCTAGAGGTTTATATTCAGGGCTACCTTCTGAGGATCCACATGCTCATATCGCCAAACTGAGGTCGGTGTGCAAGAGTTGTGTAGGGAGGCAAGACTTAGACATGGATGTCATCGGGTTAAGGGTGTTCCTTCTCTCACTGACAGGAGACGCCGGAATTTTGTTTACTAATTTTCCAATAATCAATCTATACTTGGGAGCAGTTGAGGGATCTCTTCTTAGCACGATACTATCTGGTGTCGAAAAAGCTCAACCACAAATATAGAGTGAATAACTTTGTGGCATTACCAGGAAATCGGTAAGTAGTTTTTTGGATAGGTTCACCAAATTTGTGAGAAGTGTCCCAAACCACCGCATTGATAATGAATCGTTGAAAGAGTACTTCTTTAGGGGGCAAGATTATAACAAGAAGGCGGTACTTGATACGATTGCGGGTTGTTCTTATGGTGAGTGAACTTATCAAGATACTGCGGCAAAGTTGGATAAAATCTCCCGAAACAACAAGGCTTAGAGCACTAGGAAGTCGGACAATGGGAGAAACACCTTTGCAGTGCAAGCTATACACAACCCGTTCGCAGATGAGATTCGTGAAGAAATGGCTTACATTAGGACTGAGTTTGGGTTGGTATTAAAACATGTTGCTAGGAGTGCAGAGAAAGCGAATGTGGTGAATTATTTTACTAAGACACCACCGCCGGTACATGTATCTTACTATGAGGAAGACTCTTATGCAGTGAATGATAAGATGGGGGTTTTTCGACCGAACGCACAAGGCTCCCATCAAGAAAATTGGCACCAAGGTCAAGGAAATCAAGGTCAGAACTATGTGATTTACATCCAAGAGGGTCACTATGTTCGAGATGGAATCTACAACCGCGACAATTACTTCAACAGGAGTAACTATGGTAACTGAAACGATCAGAGTGGGCCCGTGTCCCACCTCAAAATTGGGAAGTTTCTCCAAAGGATGGTGGAGGTATTATCGCGCGAGTTGAGGATATGTTGAAGAAGATGATGAGGCAGTTTGATGCTAGTGATGATCACGCCAAAGAGTTGAGAGATGATTTAGCGAATATTGAGCAAAAGGTGGATGCACATGCGATCTCAATCAAACATCTTGAGTTGCAAATGTCCCAATTGTCTTCTTCTATGAAACAACGCCAACTGGGTAACCTTCCTAGCAAAACAACCAAAATCCAAAAAAATAATGGACATTGTATGGCAATCACTACTCGAGGTGGTAAACAAACCATTGATCAACCTATGTCGTCTAGCGTAGAAAATGAGATGAGAAGGGGTGATGAGGTAGTCGTGAGTTAGTTGACAAGCCGGGAAAGAAGATGAGATACCCCTAGAAGTGACCCCATTCCTATACCACCACCACCATTCCCACAGAGATTGGTGAAAAAGATTGAGGATGGTAAATACCGGTGTTTTACCACTATATTGAAATAGTTTTCCATCAATGTCTCTTTGATAGAAGCCATTGAACAAATGCCTGCTTATACCAAGTTTATGAAAGATATGGTCACTAAGAAGAGATCCTTTAGCTTTTAGGATTACAAGGATGCAATATTGTAGTGCTATTGCTACAAATCTCTTGTGCAAAAGAAAGAACATCCGGGTGCTTTCATTATTCCATTTACAATGGAGTTGTTACAATTTTCTAAAGAACTCTATGATCTTAGGGCAAGCATAAATATTATTCCTCTCTCTATTTACAAGAAGTTGGGTTTAGGTGACCCAAAGCCCATTGTGATGCGGTTACTGATGGCTAATTGAACGGTGAAGAGGCCTATTGGGCTACTCCATGATGTGTTAGTAAAGGTGGATTCACACATATTTGTGGCCGATTTTGTTATTCTTTATTGTGAGGTGGATTTTGAGGTTACCATTATTCTTCGGAGGCCATTCCTTTCTACCCTCGTTCCTTGATTGACATGGAAAAGGCATATAAAGTTTTAGCTAAATAATGAAGAAGCAACTTTCAACATTTGTAGGTCCATGAGACAGTGCAGTGAGCTCCAATCGGTATATGTGATATCCTTCAGGGTTGAGAGTTTGTCTGAGTTACAAATAGAAGAGCATCTTGGTGTTGAGGCACTAGCGGTAGTGATCATGAATTTTCAGAGTGATTGTATTGAAGAGTATGGGTCATTGGCTGTGGCACTTGATCGAGGTGATGTTCGGTTCAAACCAAAGAAGTTAAAGTTAGAGATGAAGCATCACAAGTCTATACCGGCGAAATAATCTATTGAGGAGGCCCATAAATTGGAGCTTAAGGATCTACCACCTCATCTGAGGTATGTTTTCTTGGGGAAAGATGACACTTTTCCAGTAATCATTGCATCGGATTTGAATGTGAAGCAAGTGGATTGTCTTGTAGAGGTCTTAAAGAGGTTTAAGCGAGCCATTAGTTGGACTATTGCTAACATTATTAGGATTACACACGGTATTTGTTTACACAAAATCCAAATCATGTCTGATCATAGGCCAATATTGAGCATCAAAGACAGTTAAATAAACCTATGCAAGAGTTAGTGAAGAAGGATATTATTAAGTGGTTAGATGTCGGAGGCATATATTTAACTGTCGATAGTACTTGGGTTTGTCTTATTCAGTGTGTGCCCAAAAAGAAGGAATAATTGTGGTCCCCAATGAGAAGAATGAGCTTGTTCCAATGAGGCCGGTGATCAGATGGAGGATTTGAATAGATTACCGGAAGTTAAATGCATAGACTGAGAAGGACCATGTTCTGATGCCCTTCTGTAATCAGATGTTGGATAGGCCTATAGGAAAGAGGTGGTAATATTTTTTTGATTGTTATTCGGGTTACAACAGGATATCTATTGCAGCGGAAGATCAAGAGAAAACCACTTTTACTTGTCCTTATGAAACTATTACATTTAAGAGGATGTCGTTTGGGTTGTGTAATGCACCAGCTACTTTTCATAAATGTATTATGTCAATATTATCTTATATGGTGGAAGACTCTATTGAGGTTTTTATGGATGATTTTTCAGTGGTTGGCGACTCCTTTGAGCGTTGTTTGAGTTAGTTGGTCGAGGTTCTTTAAAGGTTGAAGATTGCAACCTTGTGCTAAATTGGGAGAAATGTCAATTCATGGTGAAAGAGGGTATTGTATTGGGAAAATATCATCATCTGTGCAAGTTACTTGAGAAAGAGTGTAAATTTTATTTTCATGAATCTTGTCTGAAGGCATTAACTGAATTGAAGGAGAAGTTGGTGTCTGCGCCCATTATTATTTCCCCGAGTTGGAGTAAGTCATTTGAGGTGATGTGTGATGCTAGTGGGGTTGCTCTTGGTGTAGTTTTGGGGAAAAAAGGGATAAAATCCTTCACCTCATTTATTACGCCAATAAGGCCCTTAATGAGGCTAAAAAGAACTTTATTGTGATTGAAAAAGAGCTCCTTGCAGTGGTTTTCTCATTTTGAGAAATTTCGCTTCTATTTGCTTGGCACGAGAGTCATAGTGAGTACTAACCATTCTACTTTGAGATATTTGATGGTAAAGAACGATGTGAAGCCAAGGTTGAATATATTGGTATTATTGTTGCAAGATTTTGATTTTGAAGTAAAAGATACAAAGAGAGTAAAAATAAGTTGTTGATCCCTTGTCCCGATTAGAGGAACGATGCCATGCAAGAGTTGGGTGAAAAGGCTGAAATTTATGATACATTCCCAGATGAGCATGTTTTTGCCGCTTCTCATGACTTGATTCCATGATTCACTGATTTTGCGAATTACTTGGCTAGTGATATAGTTCCATCGGACTTGTCCTTTTATCAAATCAAAAAGTTCATGCATGATGTGAAAAAGTTCTTTTGGGATGAGCCATATTTATATAGGAGTTGTGCTGATGGTCTTATTTGTCGGTGTGTGCCGGAAGTTGAGATGTTGATTGTTTTTGTGGCATGCCACTCCTTTCCTCTGGGTGGGCATCATAGTGGTATCCGTACTGCCCATAAAATCTTTCAATGTGGATGCGATTAGCCAACCATCCACTAAGATGCTCATGAGTTCGCCAAGGCATGTGATAGTTGCCAAAGAGATGGAGGTATTTCTAGAAGGCAAGAGCTTCCTTTGAATCCCATTCTTGTAATTGAGTTGTTTGATGTGTGAGGCATTGACTTTATGGGCCCTTTTGTGAGTTCTCATGGAATGAGTTACATTCTTGTAGCAACGGATTACGTGTCAAAATGGGTGGAAGACGTAGCACTTGCAAAGAATGAAGGGAAAAGTGTCACCGCTTTCTTGAAAAAGAACATATTTTCTAGATTTGGCACTCCTAGGACCATTATTAGTGATGGTTGATCCCACTTTTGCAACAAGTTGTTCAAAGGGTAATTGGAGAAATATGGGGTCGCCACAATGTAGCCACTCCTTACCATCCTAAGACTAGTGGCAACTTGTGGTGTCAAAACAGAGAAATCAAATAAATTCTGGCGAATTCAGTGAATGCTAGTAGAATGGATTGGTCAAGGAGTCTTGATGATGCTCTTTGGACCTACCGGACAGCATACAAGACTCCCTTAGTTATATCCCCGTACCAACTTGTATATGGTAAGGCTTGTCACTTGCCAGTTGATTTAGAGCATAAGGGCATATGGGCGATGAATAACCTGAAGATGGATTGGAATGAAGGAGCAGAAAAAAGATTAAATAGGTTCAATGAGCTTGATGAGTGTTACTTGAAGGAATATGAAATCTCAGCCGTCTACAAAGACAAGATGAAGAAGTACCATGACCAAAAGATTGAAAAGCGTGAATTAGTGGTTCAGAATCTAGTACTTTTGTTCAACTCTACGTTGCACTTGCTTTCGGTTAAACTCAAGTCCAAATGTACTGGTCCATTCTTGATCACTCAAGTTTTCCCTCATGGTGCGGTTGAGTTGGAGAACAAGAATGGTTCAAGGTTCAATGTCAATGGGCAAAGAATCAAAATCTACCTCGAGCATGCGGAAAATGCGAATGAAGTGGTTGAGGCATACAATTTTGATGAAGTCTGAGTAATCAAGAGTCTTGCGTCATGCCGCGACGTTAAAACAAGCTCTGATTAAAAGGCAACCCAATATATATCCTTAAGCCAACAGTAGGTTTTTCTTGACTTTATAGCAATAGTTGCATTATTTCGGATTTTACTTAATGTCATGTGTAGATTTTATTTGATTTTCTTTTAGAGTGTTGGCTATAGAGTAGTCTAGGGTCCTTGTCTAAAAAGTGTCCAGAAAATACAAAAATAATGGCTTATTGGGTGCTCAATGTGCATTGACTACACCTAAAGAAATCTGCAGAAATTGTTCTGGTGCACTGATCTACGGATAAATTAACGGGCCATCATCCCATCGACGGACCGTCGATGGAGTCCGAGTATCCCAGGTATGATTTTTAATTTTGTTTAAGTTAGGGCATAGTAAACGGAGCAATTGACAGACCGTCGATTGACTTACGGTCCATCGACGGGGAATCGTTAGTTCACTAGAACCCATGACCCGACCCGACCTGACCGGTTATATATTAAGAAACACACCCTTTAAGTTACCCTCACCTTTTCAAATTCTCCCCAGTTATTTCCATCCCTTAATTCCCTTACTCCCCCACTCACTCCCACATTAATTCCACCATAATTCCCTTCTAATTTCCCATCTTTTCCAAAATCCCTCAGTTCCCAAACCCTTCTCTCCCATATTCCCATCATTTTCATTCATTCGTCCGGTCGGTGTTTGAAGGCGGGCATTGTGTTGTTATTAAAAAGTTACTCTTCACATTCACTCTGCTACAGGGTACATGTATTCCATTCTCATCCGCTTAATGAATTCTCGTTCATTTGCATGCAAAAATGATAAAAATTGTATGTGGGTCTCGACTTCGGGACAAAATATCATGATTAACTTGTTAAAATTAGGTCCCCTATCCCTTAGGTGATGGAAAGTCAATGTGTTGGGGGTGCTAACTACCTATATGAACTCTACATGTTGTTCATTTATCGTTTTCCCACTTAGGGCTTTGTAATCTCTTACAATCTAAGATCAAAATTAGAATAATAAAATCCCTAAGAATGACGAAGTTGTTCATAGATTGATATTGAAAATTGGGTGTTTTGATGTGCTTTAAATTTTTTATGTGTGGGGTGCAAAGGGATGTTCATACACTTGTCTCTTCTCGAAAGTACGAGGACAAACCTGCACCCTGTGTTTATTTAACTCTTTATTGATGGAAATGACCTAAGTTCGTCGATTAATCGACGGGCAAGTCTGCACGGCCGTTGTTTTTATCTAAAACCATGTTCCCTATATCCTTCTGAATTTTACTAAGTGTCCACCAACAGAAGGGGACTACCATCCGTTGATTGATCGACGGGTCATCCTGCACGTCCGTCGTTTCTAACTAACACCCTTATTTCAGTTGCATTCTAAATTTTTCAAAGTGTCAAACGATGGAAGTGGACTATGGTTCGTCGTTTCATTGACGGGCCGTTCTTTACCTCCGCCGATTCTGACTGCCAGTATTGTGGACTTGTAACTTCTAAAATTTGCGAAGTGTCTACTGTCTAACCCTATCAACGGACCGTTGATTCATCGACGGACCATATCGACGTACCGTCGATAGTTCCTGTCATTCTGTTCTACAGCTCTTCACTTCAGTGTGCCTTTTTGTTCCGAATTTTGTTTTTGCTTCCCTTGTGTGTTTAGTATGATTACCATGAATCTATTAAATACCCCTTGCAGGTACCAATGGCCCCCAAAACGGATTTAGTCTATTTCAGAGGATGATGAAAGTCCGTTCCACCTCCACGGAGGATAGTGATTGGATCGTTGGACGATGAGCTTGATCCACAATACTTGCCACCAAGCATCCAGACACTCACAACTTCTGCTAGGACCAGTCAGGGCACGTCCAAGAAGGTGGCATCTGTCATAGTCATTGCCTTCCAGACTGATGAGGAGTGCACACTGACCGACACACCGTCTAGGTCTTCCTCGGGTTATAAAGAATGTCTGGCTCTGAGGAGGCTTGTGGTGATGAGTCGGCCCACTCTACAGGGTCGAATGACGCCACACCCTCAGGTTCCGGTTCAGAGGGTGCCACTTTTATAGATGCACCTGCTCAACATGCCTTGTATGATGAGGCCAAGAGTTCGGAGGATCCTCCGTCAAACCTACATGAGGATCCTTCACTAGTTGTTTATTAGCCTAACTGGTGGTGCGAAGAGGGGTAGCACCAAATATACAGGGATACCAAGGTGCTCAATGACAAGGGGGTCATGACTCGGACCCTGTTAGTGGAGCGGCGGGTTGTTACAGAGAATCTACACATTGTCCCATCTATATATGCCCTCTTCACCCGCCATTAGCTTGAGTGGATGGCTAGGACTGTCTGACGCTACAGGGAGGAGTTGGTACGGGAGTTCTATGCTTCCTATGTAGCGACTCTCAGGGCTTCTTTGGATAGGCGGTCTAATCCCGCAAAATAGGAGCCACTTACCTATGTTCGAGTCTGTGGCCACCGGGTGGATATCGCTTTGCCCATCATTCATCGTTTCTTATACGGTGCTGATGTTGATGCCAATAGGGTCCCCCTCACCCCCCGAGTTTGTCTATAGGTTGATTTTGATTAAGAAGGGAATTTCCAGCTTGACAAGGATATGATAAAGACCACCAAGAGGTGGATTGCCCAACAGATCTATGTGTGCAGAGTGGGTGCTGGATCCCACAGGCCTTATCAAGAAGGACAACCTCATATTTGCTGCAAAGTTCATCTGTCTCTTGGTCCACCACTTCTTATCCCCATAGTTACTAGCTACATACTTACGTAGGATAGAGTGGTCTTGGTTGCTACTATGGTCATGGGGTTTGAGGTTGATTTTTCGAGGATGCTGTTGGCGGTCATCCATGAGAGGGATTTTAAGGCCTCGACAACTTAGACCTTTTCCTATATTATATTTGAGTTGTATGCGCTGTTGGACAACCCATATGGGACATTGATGTTCTCCAGACTCCTACTGGGAGAGTGGACATCGATCTCATCAGGGATGAGGCCAATGAGCCAGCACCAAATAAGGTGCCCCCAGTAGAGGTGCAGTTATTGGGTGAGAACCTCGTAAATATGGTAGAGAAAGCCCAAGGTTATAGTCATGCTTCTTAAAAGCCTACAAACACCACCCCTGTTGAGTCTGCCCCGGACACTAATGGAGCACCGCGTTCCTCCAAATCTACACCAGCAGTAGCACTTGTCCCGATTGCTAAGGTCCAGGAGCTAGAGGCCCAGATGGCCACATTGCTACATCATATCCAACCTTGGATGTAGAAGTCGATTGTCGAGGCTATGGATCAAATTGAGAAGAAGATTGCCCAGTAGACAGAGAGGAAGATTCATGCGGTCCACCAGCGCCTCGATGTGTTTGAGTTGATGGTCGTCGCTGATGCAGCCCGCACTATTTATTTGAAGACTCTCCAGGTTGTTGTGGCGAGTCTGAGGGCTGATGTGGATGTTATTCTGGATGTGCGGGTGACCGAGCCTATGGCCACACCTCCAAAGCGTGCTGAGGATATGATGTTTGCTTCATTGTTCACTACCTCTACTTCTCCACCGCCCCTACCTCGTGATCGTGCAAAGAGGAACAAGTCCTGAGAGAGTGCGGAGGCTCAATCTAGGATGAAGGAGCGCACTGATATGGAGGCTTCGAGGATAGCATCGTTAATAGATGAAGAGGCCCGGCATATTAGGGCTCATGAGTGAGCTTCTGGGGCGTCTAGCTCCAGGCTTGAGGATGTTGATACGAGCACTACTTAGGATGCTGACATTGCTGCGGACACTAGTGAGGTTGTCCCTACTACTGATTGAGCGGGATCAGGGAAACCAGACTCGGTAGCTTGTTGATCGTCGACGCTATTTGTCTCAGGTTTGCTTCACCTACCACCTTGCTATATATTTCTTATGCATTGGGGACAATTGCATGATTTCTTGTTAGGGGTGGGGTAAATGGAAAATGAGTGGTAGGGTGAAGTCTGAGTAACCCAAGTCATGATCCTCTTCTGGGAGTTTTCTTGCCTGTGTTTTTGCCCCAAGAGATTTTTTATTTTTTGTTGATCCGGCATGTTTAATACCTTGTACAAAGTATGAATGTGAAATCTGAAACATGATGGCTAAATCAATGATATCCCGCTCTAAAGAAAATGCTTGCATGATTCGATATAGTGAACGTTGAATGTGTTGGCTCCAAGCATGACATAGAGATACACCATTACATAACCCTCAATCTAAAACTCTAACAAGGTGTCCGATAATCTGGTAGGATAATGAGGTATTAAGAGAGTGTGAGCAAAGTTGAATAGTCCATTGTTGGTACCTAGCTAGAACTTACTCGGTTAGTCCTACAAATGTAATTTGTGTTAGAAAATTAGGAAAATATCATAGGCCCTTGTTCAAAATATATTTTTTAAACTAAGTAAAAGAAAAGCGAATGAAATTAGTCCTTTTTTTATCCAAATATTTTGAGCTTACAATGGACTTTTCTTTTGTACCTTACTCATCTTTTTCTGGGTATAACGTGTTGTCTGTGGTCCCTCATTGGACATGTGCACCTCAACTTAGGCAAAAAATATAAGTTGAAGGTTGGCTAATGCACACCCCAATCTCGTCTTGGCCGTGACCCAAACTTGGACATTATGTAGCCATGAGTTGAGGGTCGATATTATGAGTAACGTTTTGAAAAATGGCGTTGAAAGGATTAATGTGAAAGGAAAAAGAAAAGAAATAGTGAAGAAGAAAAGTGACTCAATCAAAGTTGAAATCAATTGAAAATTTTGAAAGAAAATAAAAATAAAAAATAAAAGAAGAGTCCTTTGCACAAAAGGAGAAAGAAAGGAGAAAAACAAGGCAAAAAATACATGAAAAGGAAGAATAGGGCATAATAGGCAATGAAAGAGGTAGGACCTTAGCCGTAATATCAAGGAGGGCAGAAAGTCACTAAAATGAATCCATATGTACCATACCTGACCCTGAGCCTACGCTTCAAGCCAAGAAAGTCCTATCGTTATCCTAATAGTCTAATATGGAGAACTTAAAGAAGTGAAAATAAGGCAAGCCTATGGTGACAAGTATCAATTGGGTGTGAAGTTGTTCTGAGAGTGAGTGTTGAATAATGATCCTTATACTCAAATTTGAAATTGCGTAGTGAAATTGCAATATTAGAGAGTTGGTACCTTGGTGAGAGATAAAAGAGGAGAGGTGTCGGTGCGTGGTGAGTCTGTGTTATGGTCTTATCCACATGAATGAGTCTAGTGACCCTAACTGTAATATCATGCACAAAAGTAATGAAAATAGTCGGGATTGATAGTCATATGATTGTCAAAGCTTAAATGAGGATAATTTTGTACAAAGGTGTTGTGGTGAGTCATAATGTCTCGCTTACGGACGAACAACGAATTTAGGTTGAGGGTGTTGATGTACCATGGATTCACGATACTTTCAAGGCTTTTTCCTTAAGATTAGTGTGTGTCTAGGGATTTTTGTAGTAGTTTGAATTGTTTTTATGTCTTTTGCAGGAAAGTCATCCAAAATAGAAATGCAAAAGATTGTGCAGAAAAGATGACCCACATCGTTCCATCGACGGTCCGTAGGTGGTGGACGTTGACTGGAGGTCCAAGCATCTGGAAGCAACTCACAGAATTCTAAATAAGTGTGGGTCTACAGAAGATTCGATGGTCCATCGACTGATCGACAGACCGTGCTGGCAAGTCGTCGATCAAATCAGAGATGAGTCCACCACCCAAAGTTGAAGAAAAACTAAGTATGGAACGACGAAGGCATCGACAGACCATGGTGTTTGTACGTCGATTGGATCAGAGAAGATGCTAGGATGACGGCTAAAGAATATGCTAATTATGAATAGATGGAAGCAGTCGACGGTCCGTCGTTCCATCTATGGACCGTCAGTGGAGTCATCGATTGAAGGTGTGTTTATGGACAGACTTTCCTTATTTAGAACTCCTTTTAATTTAGGATAATATTATTATAAATAGGGCTAAATACCTAGATTTTGGGGTTAGACTTTTTATTATTTTTCATACTTTGTTCTTGGAAGTTTAACTTTGGATTTTGGTAATTATTTCAATTTTCCGGAATCAATTCTCAAGATATTTTTTCCAATTCAGGTGGTATTTCTTGATTTTCTTTATACTTGTCAAAGTAAGTACATGAAATTTTGTTTAACAACCATTAATTGTGTATTTCTAGGCATGGGTAACTAATTCTACAATAGGATCTTGCATTTATAGATAATTCACTCATTTAGAAGTCTTTTTAACGAGTGCACGCGTTAGGACTTACGCTACCTCTACTTTCTGGACCAAGGGGGTAGTTAATAGGAAAAGAAGTATCAACATATATTTAATATACACTATCTAATAGGATAGTTTCAATTGGTGCGAAGTAGTAGCTTAGCCATACATTTTTATGATGTTTAATATGTAAAAGGTAAGGTTTAGTAAAGTAAACACACCTACCCTGACCAAGGTACGGGTGAAATTCATTAGTTGTTGGACCAAGGAATTAGAGATACCTAACTTATCACTTTGCATGCAAGACACTAGGAAAGAATAGTTATAGCTAGGATTACCGAGTAATGAACCTATGGGGAACACTTACACCCTAGTTTTTCTCATCACTTGATAAAAATAAAGTTTTAACCTTGGTACTTGATTTACTTAGAAATAATTGAGCATTTTAGTTTTACAAAAATCCCCCCATTAAATAACTGTTTCCGGAAAGGACTTGACTAAGTAGACATAATCGTAGATTAAAGTTAAGTATAAATCATTTTCCTCGTGGGAATGACCACAAACTAAAAATTGGGTTCTTTATTTGATACGACCGCTTATACTTCTTTATGGAAGTATAGTTTAAGCGTATCACGCGCCAAAAGGGGCTCTAGAATTTTTCTCCATCCAGAGCACCCAACAAGACCTCTACACTTTGAGGGCTAGCGCCTCATGCCTATCAGATCGCCAAGGATGCGAGTTCTTCCCATTCGTTCCCTAACTTCTAGTACTTGTTCCATAGCAATGTACGTATATTATATAGCTTTTTCAACACTCTATGGTATATCTAAACTTCATTTAACTATCAATAAACACGAGATCATGAAATTTAAATTTGTAATACAATTAAAGGAAAGTTAAGAACTAAGTAAGGAGAAGTTAAGAGTAAAGTCTAGAAGTTAAGAAGTAAGTCAGAGAAAAAGTTTATAAAGTTTTCAAAAGTCATTAAAAACGTTTGAACGTTGTTTTTTTAGAGTTAAGTTTCAATTTAATTAGTAAAGTGTAACATCTCGCAACTAGAAAGAACTACAAGGAAATTTAAAATCTTAAATAGTTTTATTTCTAAAGTATTTTTGTAAATCTTGAAAATTGTAAGCGAGTTAAAGTTGATTTTTTTGTAAACTTTAATCAATCGTAGGTCCTACATAAGGATGAGTTAGTGCAGTTCCATACAAGGTTGGAGAGATCTTGGAATTATCTTTTTAACGGCGTGAAGTTTTCATGATTGTGAGTTCGTATGATTGAGTTATGTCTTTTTGAAGTTGGGTTATTTAATTAAGGAATTATCCAATTTGGAATTTGAAGGGTTATTTTAGTCTTTTCATTGCCCTATTTTTTTAATCCGTTTTAAGGATTCAATATGGGTATAATCAGATTATAGTATATTTAGAATTTGGGATTTCACCCTAGGGATAAGGAGAAAGGATGAGATAAGATGAAGGAGAAAAGGACAAGTTCATCAAAATCAATCAAGAAAGTTGGTGTTTTCGCCAGGGTTTACTTTTACCAGGTATGTGAGGCTCTCATGTCGTTGAGATTGATATCGCATGTACCAATCATATTAATTTTAATTTGGTTTCATCTTAAAAGATTTAAATTATTGATGATCTTGATATCTATTCTTGAATTCATATATTGTTCTTGAATTTGATTGAGTTGGGATATTTTTGAGTTTGTTACATCGCATTATAGGGTCATTTCGAGTTAGGTTCTTAGGTACATTTTCATGTATTTTTATCTAAAGGTAATTTAAGAAAAAAGAAACGAGTTTCGGTGAATTTGTGAAGAAAAATGAAGATCTATGTTAGTTAGCATGCATCGTCTTATGATGCAAACACAGGTAACTAGTATCGAACATTCTAGTGTAACGTTGATCTAGTTAGAAGTTCAATATCATTCAGTGAGACTCCTTGCCTTTCATAAGATCTATGTTAATTGATTTATTGTTAGTCCATTAGGATGTTTTGGGGTTTATTCAAAAATCTATCCCAGTGTTTTTAGAGGCTTTAAATATAGTCAAATGTTAGTCCTTTGAGTCTTTCCATTGTCATTTCTTATTGTTAAGACTTGGGTTGTCACTTTTGGCCAAGTTGAATGTTTAACCTTTAAGAATTCTCAGCTAATTTAGTATTTAGCTCTGGTAGAGCACAAACTTCATCATTCATAGGGAGTCCATGAAATCATGCTTGTAAAATCCTAGTTCTCAGTTTGAAGTGCGCTACATCTGTAATTATAAGGCTGCTGAATTCAGGAATTCATTTACTTCTATCATATTTTAAAACCTCTAAAATACTAGACCAGGATTCTTATGTGCATATATCATTGTTTAATTACTATTGTACATTTTTTTTCATATTTTAGGGACTTGAAATTTTGCGATTCTTGCAACTTTGCATAACATAAGTGTTATCGTAATTTAAGGTATTGGATGAGGGTATTTGCGTAATTTTATAATTATATTTATATAAACATTGTAATTGTGGGTATAAGGTATAAAAATATATGTATATATGTATGCTTTTTGGGCATTAAACTATTTGTTTGGGCAACCCATTTTGGTGACATCTGTCAAGGTGACAAGGATCACTTTTGTAGCTATATGTCTTCACCTCCTCTTGTCATTTTTGTTTCAATTGATATATAGGAAACTTATAACATACCTAACAAGTTTTTCTTCAAAATAAAGTGAAAAATTAGATCCTTTTTTCTAGACCTCGACACACACACACCATCTTGGTAAGTGCTGAAATCTATTTCTATGTTATGTGGTGTTTGGTATTTCATATATATCGTTCTATAGAACTTTTTTTATAGTCTATAAATATGTTTTGGAAAGCTAATTCACATACCTAGAATTTATTGAAAATTCTATTTTTGCGTTATGAATTCAAAATATGGGATGCAACATATGACAAATTTTGTGCAGATTAAGGAATTAGAAATCCTATCTGTTAACCTCTTAGTGTTTCAATAATATCTTTTTGCAAGCTTAAGAGATAAACCTACATCTTTTATGAATCATATAAAGTTCAGTTTTTTCATTTTCTGTTTAAAATCGAAGTTGCGACATGAAGTTTTTTTGTTTGACATAATAAAAGTTTTGGTAGCTTAGTTGTATTTGTACAGGCTAGGCTTACTCGTGATGATAATCCGTTTTATATATAAATTTTGAAATGCTATGAATTAAGGAAGTTAATTGTATTTTTAAGGTTGTATATACTCATGAATAAGTTTAGGACCTTCATATGTTTTTTGGTCTACGGTTTGAACTCTTGAAGTGGTGTTGGATTGTTTCTTGTCTAAAGAACTGAAATTTTTGTATAAACCTGTAAATATACTATTTTTACATTCTGGTATATACTAAATATTATCTTGGTACCTTGGTTACCTCTAGTCACTTTGCATTGTCGTGTTGTTATTTAAGATGTTAAAGACTCTTGTGTAACTCGTCCAATTGTACGGATTGTTTGACCACTTTGCACTTTTGTTGGGACCTTTTCTTTATTGTGGCTATGACTTTGTCACTATTGGCATGCCCCTTGATTTGGATCATTTTCCATCTTGATTCTGGATTATTAGGTTGTCTTAAGTATGGGAGTTATCAATTTTAAGTACGAACTAGAAAGCAATTTTTAATATGGTTCTTGGTTCTCTTGATTACTGGGCTTTGAACCTTCTTGATACAGGCGTCAATTTTTTTTGATACCTTCCCGTGATTGGTGTGATGACATGAGGTATATATTCGGCGAGCCTTGTTATTGAACCACTTTGAAAATGGTTCTATTAGTGTCATTAACATTTAGAGATTTAAATATCCAACTTAATATTCTTTGTATATTGTTTACTTGATTTGCTGATTCTATTTCAATTATGTTGCCCTTGACTTGAGACTGATAACTTGGTGAATCTTAGGGCTCCGGATATATAGTTTTACACCACTAAGAGATATGTTCAGCGATAGTTGTTTCTATCATAGGGAATTTTTGAGAGGGCGCCTAAAGTTGGCCATTGAAGATTGAGATTTGAAAGCCTTAGGAAGATCACACTTTCAAAAAAGGCGTATATATTTTGTATAACCATGGAACTTGTACAAGATCTATGTGATGTATATTTACATGAGATCGAGGGTTGAGTTGGTCGGTCACCATGAGTTGTAATAAGTATGGCTATACGTTTTTATCTTTTTGGTGTGTGTAAACCCTAGTCTTCTAATATACTAATTTACTATACGTTTTGAAAGTTTGTGTGAAGCATGAACCGACTGATTTTGCTACACGGAAGTTGGTAATATTCTTGTTATTTCCTTCTTAAGTGTGACGATAATATATGCATGTAAAGCTCGACAGTTAATTGCTTAAAAATTTTGTGAGGGTTTCGCCTTAAGTTAAAATTTTGTGCCATATCAATTTTGACCTTAAATAAATATTTAAATTGGCAGGATGTACATCCTTAACTAAATTATGTGTTATGAACCTAATCCCTCAAATAGATTAAAATTAGTATGCCCTTTGTGATTCTCTTTAAATGTCGCTAGTATTAAATTATGTTTATTGTCAAGTTCTAATATCTCTTGGAAGCGGTCGCTACAACTGTTGGTATTAGAGTCTACGTTTGTTATTCTTGGACTTTTGTTGTGAAGTACTTGTATAGTATTTGTTTTCAAAAAGGTTCTATTTAAAGTTAATGTTCACTTACATTGTTTTCCATATTCTTATTGCATGTAGAGTGCACATGCATCTTGCATATGTCCTTAATCCAATGTGTTCTTCCCTTTTGAAGGAATTAAGTTATGGCCTCTTCTTTTGACCAACCTATGGGAGCTGCTCGTGAAGTTTCTGGTACCTCTGTTTCCTAACCTCATGCACAGGAAAGGGTTGGAGAACATATCCCTAATGGGTATGTTCCCCACACTAGTGGGTCTGAAGTGGGAAACCATCATCATGTAAGAGTTCGTTCACATCCTTACATGAGTCATGGTACTAAAGCCATGACTTCTCCTTTTCAACAAATGGTTGAATTCTTGCACCACATGGTTTTATCGATGCATGATCCCAATAAGATTAACTTTGAGAAAATGAGGAAAATTGGTGGAGTGGAGTTTAAAGGCACTATTTATTCTACTGATGCTAAACAATGGTTTGATCGCATGAAGAGGGTATTTGAGCAATACGAATTTTTAGAGGTTGCGAAATTTAAATATGCTATTTCACTATTACAAAAAGGATGCTTATAACTGGTTGATAAGTGCTCCGAATGCCAAGTTAAAACCTCCTATTCTTACTTAGAATTCCGTATGAAATATGTACCACCTTCTTATTGTAAAGCAAAGAAAAAGGAGTTTTTGAATCTAAGAAAACGAGGTGTGTCTATTGCTGAATATGAACAAAAGTTTCTAAGGCTCTCATGTTATGCTGGAAGTATTATTAATTCGGAAAAAGATAAGTGCAAAAAATATGAAGATCATTTAAATGGTTACATTAGGAAGAATGTGGCGATCCTGAAACATGAGAACTTTTGTAAGTTATTGCCTGATTATTTTAGTTGGGAACGACTTGATAATGAAGAATCTAATAAGAAATTAAAATGGATTCCGAAAACCTAGATCAAATTTTGGAGGTCCATCAAAAAATGGAAGCTTTGATGATTCTAAGGCTAGTAATGATAACAGACAAGCTCAACAAAAGCAAAACAAATCCGATTTTTCTACAACTAGCACTTTAAATTATGGTCAAGATAATCGTCGAGTTCCCACTCGTCTATAATGTGGAGAGAATCATTTTAGTACTTGCAGGAGAGCCTCTGGTGCACTTTTTAATTATGGAACCTTCGATCATAAAGTGAAGGACTTTCCTAATCCTAATAATTCTCCTTCCTTGAGAACTAAAGGTTCATCTCATAAGACTTCTGTTAATCATCCTCAAACTAATAAAGGTGCAAGACTTAAGAGCACCCAAGAAGCATGTACAAGTGAAGCTAATCAAGCTAGTGGACAAAGGGTTACTACAGGCTCTCATGCAATTAGAAAGAGGACTGATAAAGAGGACAAGATGTGGTTGTCGGTAAATTTCACTTATTTTGCTTGTGTGTGTTTACACTGTTTGATATTGGTTCTATACATTCCTATATTTGTTCATCATTGTTTCTTCCTCATAATGTGAAACCCATGAGATTAAATCATGATGTGCTTGTTGAAAGTCCATTGGGATATCAGGTTGTGTTTTAAGGAATTTATCGTGATTGTTCTTTCGTAATTAAAAACTTATTCTTCCCTGTTGATTGGATTAAAATACCCTTCAAGCATTTTGATGTTATTATCGAGATGGATTGGATTTATAAATATAATGAGTCATACATTGTAGGGCAAAACATGTGACATTAAAAGATCCTACATGTTAACATATCATTGTACAAGGTGATAGATCATTGACATCTAGTATTATTTCTGGAGCCTTGGCAAGAAACTTGATGCGTCAAGGTGTAGGCATACCTTGATCACATATTTGATACATAGTTGAAGATTCCTTGTGTCAGGGAGATACCTAATGTATGTGATTTCCTAGAAGTCTTCCCAGAAAAACATCTTGGATTTCTCCAAGAAAGAGAGGTTGAATTTACAATCGAGCATAAACCTAGATCTACCCCTATTTCCATCATCCCTTATAGAATGGCTCCAGAATAATTAAGAGATTGAAATCTCAACTTCAAGAACTTCTTTAGAAAGGTGTTATTCGACCTAGTGGTTCTCCTGACGAAGCCCATGTTTTATTTGTAAAGAACAAAGATGAAACTCAGGCTTTGTATTGACTACAGACAATTGAACATAATAACAATAAAGAATATATAGGTACTACCTAGGATTTATGATTTATTTGAACAACTAAATAGTGCTAAATTATACTCAAAGATTGATTTAAGTTTTGGATATGACCAACTGCATGTTAGAGAGAATTATATTCACAAACCTACTTTTGAACTAGGTATAGTCATTATTAATTTTTGGTGATGCCATTCGTATTGACAAATGCTCTTGTGGTATTCATGGATCTAATGAATCGAGTGTTCAAGTCTTATCTTGATCAGTTTGTGGTTGTTTTTATAGATGATATTTAAATATTTTTCAGAAGCAGTGAAGACCATGATAAACATCTTCAGACTGTTAAGCAGATTTTGAACGATAAAAGAACTTTATGCTAAACTTTGTAAGTGTGAATTTTTGCTTGATGAAGTGTCTTTTATAGGACATGTCGTACCAAGTGAAGGTGTGAAGATTGATCCTAGTAGGATCCAAGGAGTTTTTGAATGGGGAACTCCCAAAATTCTCACTAAGGTAAGAAGTTTCTTGGTCATAGAAGGATACTATAGATGATTTGTGAAAGTCTTCTCCGTTATTGCCTCCCTTTTGACTAAAGTCTTGTAGAAAGAAGTAAAGTTTATTTGGGATAAAAATGTCAAAAGTGCATTGAAACTCTCAAATCCTTGCTGACCCAAGCGCCTATACTTACACTAAAAATGAAGGGAAAGAATATGTCATGTATAGTGATGCTTCTCACAATGGTCTAGGATGCGTTTCAATGCAAAATGGGAAGGTGAATTTTTATGCCTCTTAGGAGTTTAAACCACATGAGTTGAATTATCCCACTCACGATCTTGAACTTGCTGCTATAGTGTTTGCTTTAAAAATATGGCGGCATTATTTGTATGGAGAGAAATTTCATATTTTCAGTGATCACAAGAGCTTGAAGTACTTGGCTACTCAAAAGGAGCTAAACCTAATACAACATAAATGGCTTGAACTCATCAAGGATTATGATTGTACGATTGATTATCATCATGGTAAAGCGAATGTAGTTGTCAATGCCCTAAATCGAAAATCCTTCAAGCATTTGTTTGAGTCATTTGACATTGCTCCTTGAGTTAAGATCCATGAATGTTTGTTTTACAACTAATTCAAATAGTTCAGTTATTGCTAATTTGCAAGTAAAGACAATATTACTTGAACAGGTGAAGGAAGCACAAAAGTTAGACGAGGAACTTGTAAAATTTATTAGAGAAGTCCAAAACAATGAAAAACTTTATTTTTCACTAACAAAGGATGGTGTCTTACTTTATCAAAAAAAGATTATGTCCCTAGTAATGACAAATTTAGGAGAGAAATATTGAACGAAACACATAGTTCTTTGGTGGAATGGTATGATGAGAAACATTGCGGAGTGCATCTCAAAAATTTTGGATTGTCAATAAGTAAAGGCACAACATCAAGTCCCAGTGTCTTTAAACAGCCCTTGTCGATGCCGTAATGGAAATGGGAGAGAATAAGTTGTTTAATGACCTATATAAACACTATAACCTTATTAAACTAAGTTAAGCCTCATAAATCCCAAAACCAAATTACGCTTCCTTCTCCCATTTCTCTCTCCCAAGTAGAAGAACACCATAGAAGTCAAGTTCAAGAGGGTTCTAAAACTGCTAAAGGTCTAATTTCTCCACAAAACTTCACCAAATCAACAATTTATGGGATTCATTTCACCCTTTTGGATCTCTTTCATCATAGGGTTCCTTCAAATTGAACTCAAAAAGATAAACTCGAGTGGGTTTTCTTTCAATACGAATTTGATCTAGTAAATTGCTTTGTTTATGATTTTTTTTGTTATGATGAGTAGAATAACATGTATTATGGCTTAATTAGACTACTTCTTGATGTATTGGTCTCAATTGTAGAAGATGATGTATTCCCCTTAACCATAGGTTGTGATCTTGAATTGAATTGTATAGTATTGACTCAATTGGCTTTGTTAGTGGTTGAATTACTACCCTATGTTGTTATCATTCTAATAATTAGTATATTGTGATATATTGTAATCCAATTATGCTAGTTCTTCAGTAATTTACCTAGATTATGAAGTAGATTATGAACTTGATCTAAGTGTCAAATTCTAGGATATGAACTAGTGATGAATTGTTGCATAGAGATTCAGTTGGTCTTGTTATTATTTTTATTCATATGGTGTGATTATATTACACCAATTTTTGTGTTGAATTGATAATGATTGATGGTACGACCTTTATGATGGTATTGTGAAGAAGATCTGGAGTAAGTCTTATTATCTCAACTCTATACATAAATTGTGGTTACTTGTGATTAAGTGATGACGTTGTATTAAAGTATACTTATATTAGGATTGATAGTGTTGGTATGATGTTGAATTGAAATGTCTTGACAATGGTTTGTGAGGTATTGACTAAGATGTAAATGTAATAAGGATGGTGAAACTTACTAATGTTCCTTACCATGATATGATTATGTAAATGTGCTAACTTCACATCTACGAATTGTAAATAAAGGAAAATACTTATGCAATTCTTACTAAGATATGATGATGATGATTATAAAAGGGACAGACCCTATGAACTAAAATATGTTTTGAAAATAACGTATGACTTAAAGACATTTCAAAATGGACGTTGGCTTAGAACTGAGAGAACTTGACATTGGGTGGTGTTGAAATCCTGTAGAGGAATATTCACCCTATAGTTTCACATGAGGTATTCACTCCCCTATGAGGGATACTCATCCTATGGGTTCTAATGAGATGAGGATCCAAGGTCCATGTTGAATGTAGAGAGTTCATACTTATCTCCTAGTTCATACTTATCTCCTAGTTCCATCGAGGTAAGGTTTTACACCAGCGGATTCCACATTTATATATTGTGGTCTATGTTGGTTAAGGCAAGTGTTCCCTAAACTAAAATGAAGTAATGAAGTACAAACCAACTAGGCTGACTTAAAAAGTTTGACTTAGCTTAAGTAGAGGTATGGGACTCTACCTATGCCTTGCACTAGTTTGCCTTGCGGGAAGCCTTAGGAGGTTGTTCTTCTGTATGTATCTGATTATAAGTGTACATGATATGTATATGATGATATTACATGTTGATGGAACCATATGATGGTGAATTCACTTATGAATATATGTTTGGTGTCTATTGCTAAAGTTTGATTTTATGTACTCTTAATGATATGATATGTGAAGTTGGACATTGGTTATAGTTCTTGTTGGATTTACTTAATTGAGTAAGGTTATGGGGATTTTCTTAGTCATTGCACTAGTGGACATAATGAGGGTTCATGAGTAATTGTCTTTCTTTGATTATGTGGTCATGAACTCTTATTCATACTTGTTGAGGTTATAAATTGATGATAAAGTTTGCTTGATTATATGTTCAAGTATGTTGGTATGCATGATCCACTTGGCTAGAATTAGTATGGTTGGTCTTGTGCTGAACATGGTCTTGACTTAATAAATATGCATTAATAACTTGTATTGATTCTTGTGTGTGCATAATGCTTTTCTAAAGTAAACACTTAGCATGCTTTCATGAAATGCCCATTTTTAGAATGATTTATATAATGTATATGCATATGGTAACATATTTAATACAAGTGATGTACTAACCCCATTTTCTCTTTTTTCCCCAACTTTTTAGGTTACGGTTTTTGAAGGAATTTGAGATGATTTTGAAGGAAGACTTCGAATTCTCACTCATCCAAGTAGGGTAGGTCCTCACTTTCCGAGGGCAATGCCATTATTATGCTACTTATGTTGTTCTAGTAATAAGACTTCTAGTTCTTTCTTTTTCATTTGAGAACTAAAGATTGTATAGACTATATGTGGATTTATTACATTGATGTATGAGATATGCCCAACTGATATACTCTTAATTTTTATATGGTTATGAAATGAGATATCTCGTCTTAAGACTATTTTACATCTTATATATGTATGTATGTGTGTGTGTGTAGTAAAAGTAAAAGACTATGTAATCTTCTTGTACGAAGGGTCTATGTATACTCGATATGACTATATTATTAGTATGCGAGAGGTCTATGTAAACCTCATGATATATGGAGGAAAATTTTAAAATTTTCCACGTTTTCAACCTATAAATGTAATGATGTAAGCTAAAAGGCTCCCTGTATATGACAAGGTATGAACTAGAAATCTAGTTTTAATATGGTTCTTGGTTCTCTTGATTATTGGGCTTTAAACCTTCTTAATACAGGGCGTCAACCCTTCTTGATACCTGCTAGTGGTTGGTGCAATGAGTATTATTTATATTTGTAGCTTTAAATATCCAATTTGATACTCTTTGTATATTGCTTACTTAATTTGTTGATTCTGTTTCAATTATGTTGCCCTTGACTTGACATTGATAACTTGGTGAATCTGAGGGCTCCGGCCTATAGTTTTTCACCACTAAGATATATACTTGGCGATAGTCGTTTCTGTTG
Source organism: Solanum pennellii (assembly GCF_001406875.1). NCBI lineage: Eukaryota > Viridiplantae > Streptophyta > Magnoliopsida > Solanales > Solanaceae > Solanum > Solanum pennellii. The sequence continues at coordinate 55,769,157 of NC_028643.1, forward strand.
TAGCGAATGTTTGAGAGGACGCTTCAAGTTGACCATGAATGATGGAGATTTTGAAAGCCTTAAGGAAGATCACACTTGCATATACGCATATATATTTTGTATAATGCTTGGGACTTGTACATGATCTACGGGTTATACATTTACATGAGATTTGGAGGGCTTATTTGGTCATGTCACCATGGGTTGTAATAAGTATGGTTATACATTTTTATATTTTTGGGGTTTGTAAACACAAGTCTTGTATTATACTAATTTATTATATGTTTTGAAAGTTTGTGTGAAGCATGAACCAGCTAATTTTGTTATACGGAAGTTGGTAATGTTTTTGTTATTTCGTTCTTAAGTGTGAGGATAATATATGCAAGTAAGGCTTCGAAATTTTGGGAGGATTTTTCGTCATAAGTTAAGATTTCGTGTCATCTAAATTTTCACCTTACACAAATTTAAAATGGGCAAGATGTACATCCTTCACTAAATTATTCGTTATGAACCTAATCCATCAACTAGATTAAAATTAGTATGCCTTTCGCTAATCTCTTTTAAATGTCGCTAGTATGAAATTAGGCTTCTTTCCAAGTTCTAATATCTCTCGGAAGCGGTTGCTAGACAAGAGTTTGCAAATGCACCTGAACATAAACCGCAACGAGAAGTTACTAATGCTGAGTTTCGAGAGGCAATTAGGATACTAAGTCAAGTTGTTACTAACTAGGTTGGTTAGAAAAAAGTAGATTGACAAGAAGAGGCTGACACATTGAGGATTCATGAGTACTTAAGAATGAATCCCCTAACTTTCACTAGTTTGAGCACTATAGAGGATCCATATAAATTAACTGAGGAAATTAAAAAGGTAACAGAGGTGATGCATATTTCTGAATTTAACGAGTTGAGCTAATTGAATATCAATTGAATAATGTTTTTAGGACTTATTTTGACAAATGGAAGGAAGGTAGAGCAGAAAATGTGTCTTCTGCAAGTTTGGCATGTTTTGAAAAGGCTTTATTGGGATGTTTCTTTTCCCATGAGCTGAAAGTGGCCAAGGTACGTAAGTTCCTCACAAATAAGCAGGATTCTCTAAGTGTCATGAATATGAGTTGATGTTCACAAAAATATCACGTTATGCTTTGGAGATAATTAAGGACATAAAGAGTAGAATGAGCTTGTTTGTTGTTGGGTTGGGCCATCTATGAAGTATATTGTCCGGCATCAATGCCTATTGAGGACATGGACATTTTGAGGTTGATGGTCTATTGCAGCAGGTAGAGGAAGAGAAGTGGATAAATAGAAAGGAGTTCAATAAAAAGATGTCTAAGACAGGGAATGAGTCCGGGTATAGCAAGATTAACTCCAACTGGTCCTCTTTCCATATAAAACAGAAGAGACCTGATCCATCATCTGTAAGTGCACTTGCACCTGAGAACAAGGGTCACAAGGGTAAGTACTATTGTCGGAATTCTATATCTAAACATTCCTAGTTACAAATTAGTGTGGAGCAAATGGGTAGTAATCCTCCTGCATGCAGTAAGGTGTGGTAGGATCCACTTAGGTATTTGTCCTGAGGGCTGTGGTTAGATTTGGAATTTCATATGAGATTGTCACAAGAATAATCAAGGAAATGGTAATGGGGCAATAGAGCCCATTCTTCTTCTGTTGCTCCACCAGATAGAGATGCACCTAGAAGAGCTACTTCTGTTACTAGCGGAGAAGAAAAATGCCTATACGCGATCACTAGTCGCAAAAATCAACAAGATTTGCCAGATATTGTCACTTGTATTATTATCTTTGACTTTATTGTTTATGTCTTGCTAGATCAAACAGAGAGTCCTATATTTTGTAACTCCATATGTTTCTACGAACTTTGATGTTATTCCAGAGCAACTTAGTTAATCATTCAGTGTTTCTAAACTTAATGGTCAGTCCATTCTATAAGAGAGTGTCTATCATCAGTGTTATATTTTCGTCAATCATAATAGTACCACGACTGATTTAATTGAGTTACAAATGGTAGATTTTGATGTAATTCATGTTTTGCCTTTTATTCCTCAATTGATTGTAAACTCCAGTAACCAATTTTTTGTTTCTAGATAAGCAAATCTTCGAGTGGAAAAGCAGTTCAGTGGTGTCTAAGGATAAGTTCATTTCATACCTTAAGGCAAGGAATTTAGTTTCTAATGAGTATTTCTATTACTTGGTCTGAGTTAATAACTTAAGCGTGAAGGTACTTTTATTTAGTCACTTCCAGAAGTAAAATAGTTACTAGAAGTCTTTCCAAATGATCATGCAAGAGTCCCTCTTTATAATGATATAGACATCGATATATATCTCATTATAGCTATTCCTCCATATACATAGGCACCAGAAAAATTGAAAGAGTTAAAAGAAAAGTTGAAGGATCTATTAGATAAAGGATTCATTCGACCAAGTGTCTCACATTGAGGTTCTCTGTCTTAATTTTGTGGAAGAAGGATAGTTCCCTTAGAATATGTGTAGACTACCTTCAGTTGAATAAGGTTACCATCAGAAACAAGTATCCTCTTCAAAGGATTGATGATCTTTTCTATCAGCTTCAGGGTGCTTCTTTTTTCTCATAAATCGACCTCAGATCAGGCTACCACAGTTAAGAGTAAGGGAATTTGATGTTTTAAAGACAACTTTTAGAACACGATATGGTCATTATGTGTTTTTGGTCATATCCTCTTGTTTGACTAATGCACCAGCAACGTTTATGGACCTTATGAATAGAGTCTATAAACCTTATTTAAATATGTTTCTTATTGTATTCATTGATGACATGCTAATTAATGAAGGAATGAATAAGATTATGCTAGTCATCTTTGAATAGTTCTTCAGACATAGAAAGATAAAAAGTTGTATGCCATCTTCTCCAAGTGTGAGTTTGGGATTGAGTCTGTGGCATTCTTAGGTCATATATTATCTGGTGATAGGCTTGGAGTTGATACTCAAAAACTTCAAGAAGTGCAGAATTGGCCTAGACCCACTTCTCCAATTGATAAGGAGTTTTTTAGATTTAGTTGGCTATTATAGAAGGTTTGTAGAGGGTTTTTCATCCATTTCGTCCCCTTTGATTAAGTTGACTTAGAAATCGATAAAGTTTCAATAATCTGAAACTTGTGATTAAAACATTAAGGAATTAAATAAGAGGTTGAATAGTGACCCATTTTAACTTTATCGGAGGCCAGTCAAGGTTTTAAGGTGTATTTTGATGCATCTAGAGTTAGCTTATGTTATGTTTTAATGCAGAATGACAAAGCCATATCTTATGCCTACAAACAGTTGAAATGTTATGAGAAAAACCACCTAACCTATGACTTAGAATTGGCTGATGTAGATTCTCTTTGAAGACATGGGCTCATTATTTTTATGACATAGGTATTATTTACCATCAAGGTAAGGCTAATGTGGTTGTAGATGCATTAAGCTTGTTGTCTATGACTAGTCTCTCCCATGTTGAGTAAGAAAAGAGAGACTTAGCAAAAGATGTACATATGAACACTTAGGAGTCCAACTTATGGATTCCACATAATAAGGAATAGTGGTGATGAATGAGGTTGAATCACCGATAGTGTCAGAAGTTAAAGAAAAATAGGACCTAGATATGGGCGTTATAGTTCAAAATAGAGGATTTGATATATATGAATTTTTCACCCATGAAGAGTGTTATGAGGTTTTGTATTAAGGTATATTGTACCTCATCGCATACCCAAGAGGACTGGTAATGTAATTTATGAGTTGGACCTAGCATAGGAATTAGCAGTGGTTCATCTGGTGTTTCACATCTCTATATTGAGGAAGTTGATGAGTGATCCTTCATTATTCATTTCAAATGAAAATATTGGGATCAAGGGTTGCTTGCCTGATGGGGGGATTCCTTCTCAGATTCTTGATCGTCAATTTCGCAAGTTGAGAAGAAAAGAGGTAGAATCATTCAAGGTCCTTTGGAGGATCCAATTCATTGAATAAGCTACTTCGGAAGCTTAAGAGGACAAGGTACAAATTTTGCTCTAAGTACTATCTAAATTATGAGTGTGCATGTTCTTTGTTTGCAATTGCTTTTGGGATGTTTGAACTTGATGTTACACCCCTTATATTAGTAAGAGTAAATCTTATTCGAGGACAAATGTTCCCAAAGGGAAGATATTTTAACAACTCGCAACTAGAAGGATGTTTAAAATCTGAATAATTATTATGGGAATATATTTGTGTGAATATGGAAAATTGTAAGCAAGTAAAAGTTGAGTATTTGGTCAACTTCATCAGGCATAACTCGTAGCTTAGTATAATTTGGGTGTTGTTCCGTATATGGTTGAATATTTGTTGGAATGATCTTACCAATGCCTCCAAGTTTGCGTGCTTCCGAGTTCGTATGAGTGAGTTATGCCCTTTGGAAGTTTGGTTGTTAGGTTAAAGAAATATCCAGTTTGGAATTTTAAGGTGTATTTTAGTCTTTTAATTAACATATTATTTTCATCTATTTTTATGAGTTTAAAATAAGTAGAAAAGGAAAGGTTCATCGAGATCGATCAAGAATATTGGTGTTTTCGCCAAGGTTTTACTTCTACCACGTGCGTGAGGCTATCCAGACATTGGGATCGTTCCCCCACGTTCCAAGCATTATAATTTCAGTTGGTTCCATCCTAATAGAGTTTGAATATTGATGATCCTTATATCTATTCTAGAATTCATACATTATGCTTTAATTTGAATGAGTTGGGAAGTTTTTGAGCTCGTTTCGTCGCATTATATGGTCGTTTCGAGTTAGGTTCTTAGATACATTTGATGAACATCTGTATCTAAAAATAATTTAAGAAAAAGAACAGAGTTTTGGTAAATTAGGGGAGTAAAATGAAGAAGAAATTTCAACGAGCAAAATTCGAACATGATGGCATAGCACGCACCTGGTCCCTAATTTTGAAAAATTACGTTCCGCATCGGTGAGCTCACACGATGTGTTCTGCCTTAAAAGACGGTTTTAAATCAATTGGATTATGCCTCCACTTCGCGAGCCCATATTCGTATTTTTACTTTCGCTCTTTTCTCATGTCATGTCAACATAAATTAATAGTCAAGTCAAGTTCAGTTAAGAGTCAAGTTAAGATCAGTTCTTATAGTAATCGAAAGTCTTTCACAAACGTTTTAACTTTGTTTTAGGACTTATGTTTTGAGTTCAGTGATGAAATTTTGAAGTTCTTTCTTCAAATAATTATATGGAGACTATGTATTCGAAAGAACTTTAAACTATTTTCACTTTTAAATAAGAACGGAACTAAGATTTCCAAATAGCTGTCGGGCTAGTTTTCATAAAGGACTAATAGTTTTCCAAATAAAGAAAGAAAGGAAATCGAGATTTATAAGAGCATTTGAGCTATGTTTTTTAGCACTAATCTCAAATAACATTAGAAGTGTGTTTTTAAAACATAAGAGCTAGTATATTTTGGGAGTATTATTAAGCACCAAATTAGGGACGAGCATGAGTTCCGATAACTACATATCCATAACACTATGTAGCCACCATGGGTAAAAAGGGGCATACTTTTTAGATGAATCCATTACACAATACACTATTGAATCCACCTAATAGTTGAGGTTCTATACCTTTTACCGGTTATAGGATGTGCGAGCGGTGTGAGGTAGATCGATGCATTGTGACGGTAGCTCATACGTTATGGTTGTTGGTTAGAAAAACTCCCACAGAAATTTTTGTATTTTACATGCATCAATTTATTGTATTTTCACATTTAGTTTAGATTTATGTTGTATACTTACTATATACACAGATTCGACGTCATAATTTTAAAAAAATTTGATATATTGCACTTGTTTTAAACTGCTATATAATGAAATGAGTTCAGTTGAGTATTCATGAGTTGAGAAGAGTCAAGGTAAGTGTTTCTTTCAAAATAATTTTCAGACATATGTTGTTTTAGCATTCCAACTCGCATACTCATATATTCAATGTAGTAATATCAGTTGGCCTACAGTGTCTTATGATGCAGACACATGTAACTAGGATCAGCATTCTAGCACACAGTTTATTCAATAACCAATTCAGAGACAGTCTGTGAGCCTACTTACATTTTGGAGGATCTATTTTCATTGTTTTTTAGTTTCTTTAATAAAAGATTTTGTGGGGTTTTATCCCAATATCCATCTTAGCATTTTAGAGGTTTCATAGACTATCAGATGTTAGTCCTTTGAGTCTTTCAATTATCATTTATTATTATTAAGACTCAAAGGACTGTCAGATGTTAGTCCTTTGAGTCTTTCGATTATCATTTATTATTATTAAGACTTGGGTTGACACTTTTGGCCAAGTATAATGTTCAACAATTAAGCATACTCAATTATATTAGTATTTGGTTCAATTAAGTGATATTGCTCTTTATTAATATGCATATTGTCTTCCATTGAGTCAAGTAAGTCAAGCCAAGTGTTAGCTTGGGGTCAGCAATGGTCTTCAAGTGCCAGTCTCGCCTAGAGTGTAGGTTCGGGGCGTGAAACAAAGAGTAAAGAGTTGAGTTTATTTCTCAAAAGAATATAAGGGAATTAAGTATTCACAAACATAATATAAATGTTTTCACATTTGAGAAAGAAAAAGGGACACCGATTCCAATATTGATTTTAAGCTATGTTTTGAGTAATTATCTCAAACTAAATAAAGAAGTTTGTTTGTAAAAACATATGAGCTAAGTTTATTTTGAGAGTAGTACTGAGCACTGATATGGGGATGCAGTTCATACTAACTCAAGTCTCCCTTAACCATGTAGTCATCATAAGTAGTAAAGGATCATACATTTTACGTTACTCAGTTAGATGGTTTTAGCATGGATTAGTAGATCTACTAAGTTAAGCATCCTTCTGACAATGTATAGGAAAATCTGGAAGCATGGGCGTGATGTAATATCACTAATTAGGCTCATAATGGTGATTGGTGATTAGAGAATATCCCACATAAACTATATTACTTTATTGTATGATTAAATTTGAGTTTTTTATTAAATTTTCTTGAACAATTCAAGTTACTTTTACTGTTTTACAAAGCTTTTTATATATTGCATGTGTTTCATTGCTTTTTTATGAGTTAAGTTATTCATCAGTTGAGAATATACAAGGTAAATGTTTCTTTCAGAATATTTTCAAGCCTATGTTATGTGTAGCATTCGAACTAGCATACTCGTACATTCAATGTACTGATGCTAGTTGGTCTGCATCATCTTATGATGCAGACGCAGGTAACCAAGATCATCATCCAGTGCCTCATTGATTAGGTTCACACTCAGAGTCATATGGTGAGCCACATAGAATCTAAAGCACTCTTTTTATTTTTTGTTTTCTATTTTTCAGTTGTTAGGATGAACGGGGGTTATGTCTAGATATCCCTATTTGTTTTTGAGGCTTCATAGATAGATAGTTATAGTTCTTTAATTTTATTTATTTCAGTTTTATTCATTCAAGATTGGTTTTGCCATTTTTGTCTAAGATATAATTTATTAAATTTTTTCTTCAGTTATATCACTTGTGTTTAATTATTCTGTTGAGTAAGTAAGTCAGGTCGAGGGTTATCTTGAGCCAACAATGGTTTTCGAGTGTCATCCACGCCCGTAGTATAGGCTCGGTGTGTTACACGTCTGTTTGGAAAATTTCGTGACGACTTCTTCTCAACTAATATTAAATACATACCTACTCATGGTTTTTTCTTCATTCTTGTAACACCCCATAGCCAAAACAGAACAAAAATCAGTTTTTCACAAAAATCTATAGTTGCAACTGATGTGACCATCGACGTACCGTAGCGTGACCCACAGTCCATCCTGCACAACTATCGTGGGAAAAAAAACTCCCAAAAATCTCAGGGCAGGAAAATTTGTTAAGTGTTGGTCGACGGACGGACTTAAAGTATGTAAGTAAAACAACGGTCCATAGTCCATGACCATCGATCAAGACCCCCTTCACCCACTCTCTGACAAGAGCCACGGATGACCAGCACGGTCTATAAATGGACCCACGGTCCGTAGGTCAGACCGTATGTGGGAACTAGCAGACAGTTAAAGAGGAAATGCAGATTTGTGAACTTCAAATGGTCATAACTCTTAGCAGAAAATGAATAAGGTGTCGCATGACCTACCCACACATAGATAATTGAATTATTTTCTGTAGCACCAACCTTGCTAAAATCATACCTCCCAATAAAATGTTATGCCCATTTTAGTAATGTTCTGTCGAACAGTCCCAACCTACGGACCAAACGACGGGACATGGATCAAACAACGGACCATCTGTCCTGGTCGTCGTTTGGTCTGACAGCAACTTTCTCAGGGGTCTTTTGGTCCTTCCCCACTTTGTTTACACCCTAAGTTGCGTCGTTTTGACCCTAAATTATCAGATTTTAGTCAATTTAAGCCTAGAACATAATAAAAACATATCTAAGTCAAATCATTAAATCAAAACATAGAAAATTAGAAGCAAGAGAGTAGAAAAAGCTCAAAAACCCTAGTTCAAGAATGCCACAAGTTCCAGCAATTCCAACCTCAAAACCTAAGTATTTGTTCGTGGATTTCATCACCAAGTATGTGATTTCACCAGTCGGTTCCTTTCACCCATTGGGTTTCTAGTTTTTAGTCTGTTTTTTATTTTTTTATCATGATTAAACCTAGGATTTCTAGAACACTGATAGAACTTCATGAATTTACTAATATTTGTTCCAAATAAGATTATCATGTTATTACTCAAAATATCACAAAATTTCAGAACCCTAGCTTTGTATTTCTTCAGTTCTTGAATTACACATGCTAGGTCAGATATTTCAGACACTTCAGATATACATGCCTCAGTTGTAAATGCATAATTACCATACTAATTATTGCATTTTCAGTTTGCATGTTCAGTTTTGAGCTATTCAGTATTTACAGAAACTCATACATAATCAGTTAATTTATAAATTCATTGAGAGTAGCATACTACCATGTTGGACTAGGGTTTACAGTACCCAATAGTCCAAGAACTACTAGCCAAGTAGGTTGTAAGTCCCCTCTGTGGGCAATCAGTTTAGTGATCAGGCTAGCTTGACTTTATACCTTAGGAAAGGTATGTTGGGTCTTCTCGATGGGTGTATACATCAGACTCCACATTTAGTTCATGTGGTTTTATTATCGGTTATTAGTATCTCCCACTCAGTCAGACTCTCTGCATTGACTATTTATCAATATATTCAGTATTCAGTTTCAGCATGTTATAAATTGGTCATAAAATTTAGTTAGCTAAAAAATTAAGTTTATTATCTTAAAATTGTTATACTTACTTTTATGCTTGTCAGTTATGTTTTATTACAATTTTACTCTATCATACATGCTCAGTAACTTTCAAGTACTGATGCATACATGGGCTCAGTTTCCTACTTTTGGTTTGAGCCGTCTCGGACTCCCGGTTCATATTCTCATGATGTAGGTTCAGGTTCTCAGCATCCACATCACGCATAGATTGATTGCTCGATCTCCAGTTCAGAAAACTCTTTAATGAGTCCTCATTCTTCGAGGACAACAATCTTGAGTTTCATTTCAGTCTTTAGTCATTTAGTTTCAATTTTTGCTAAATTTAGTTGGGGGCTTGTCCCAATATTTCTAGTTAGTCAGAGGCTTATTTCAGACATAGTTTTTATCATCTTAGTAGCGAGTTAGTATTTTCTAGTATTAAACTAATCAATCTTCATATTATATCAGATATACCATATGGGTATTTCCCCATCTTTTCATTATAACTCATTATTAGCTTTCGCATCAGTTTATTATTTTTAGTATGCTCATTATCATGCCAAAAAGGTTATCTTGGGATCACTTGTGGTCCTAGGTTCTACGTCTGCATATCGGGGGTAGCTTGGGGCATGACAAAACTTGGTATGAGAGCACTAGGTTCAAGAGTCCTAGGATGCCTTAAAAGCCGCACCAAGTAGAGTCCTTTTCATGGGTGTGAAGTGAACCACATCTAATGGGAGGGAGGCTATGAAGTGTTTTAGGGAAAAACTTGATTTTCTTGTTACTCTTATCATGCCTAAGGTATTATCTAATTCCATTCTAACTTGACGTTGTGCGCTTAAGATCATGCATTCTTGTAGAGCTTAGGCATGGAGTGCTAATGCACGCAATGCTAATGCACACAATGCTAATGCAGTTCCTCTAGTACCATATAGGGAAGTTCAGATGCAGAGTTTCAGAACGTCAATTCAGTTTTTGGCTCTAAGTATAACCAACCAAAACAATCAGCAGGTTCCAGTTCCTACTAATAGAAATGAGAGTTTTGTGGCATCCAGAGTTTGTGATATTTTTTGAATGAACTCGCCTACGTGTTTATTGTCGCAAATTGGAAAGGACCCACAGAAGTTCATTGATGAGTTCAAGAAAATATTTTGTGGGATGTCTGTAACTGGTAGTGATAGGTGAGATTGGCATCCTACCAACTCAAGGATGTGACTCACATATGGTTCAATTAGTGGAAAGACAACAAGCATGAATTTGTCTTTTGAAACTCAGTATAGCGGTCTAATTCAGTGTAAGTCAAGAAACTCTCTCCGAACTCTTCTCAGTTTCTACTCCAGTTAGAGACCAAGTTATTGCTAGATGGGTATACAGAAATTGCCCTATCACAATCTATCAGAAATTCACCGCAGTAGATCTAATAGAGTTAGAAATGGTAGACTTCGATGTCATTCTAGGCATGGATTGGTGACACTCATGTTATGCCTCACTCAATTGTAAAACTAGGATTGTTTGTTTTCAGTTTCTAGAAGAACTAATCTTAGAATAGAAGGGTAGTATCTTAGTGCCTATGGGTTGATTTATTTCGTATGTCAAGGCCAGAAAGATGATCTCAAAGGGTTATCTCTATCATCTAGTTCGGGTTAAGAATTCTAGCTCTAAAACCCAAAATCTTGATTCAGTTCCAGTAGTTTGTGACTTTCAAGAAGTATTTCCAGAAGATCTTCCCGGAGTCCATCCTGAAAGGAAAATCCACTTTGGAATTGATCTCCTTCTATATACCCATCCTATTTCTATTCCTCCTTATAGAATGGCTCCAGCTGATCTTCAGGAATTGAAATAGCAGTTGAAAAACCTTCTAGATAAGGGTGTAACCAGACCTAGTATTTCACCATGAGGTGAACCAATGTTATTCGTAAAGAAGAAAGATGGTTCTTTAAGGATGTGCATTGACTATAGACAGTTGCACAAGGTCACAATCAAAAATAAGTATCCCATGCCCAGGATTGATTACTTGTTTGACCAACTTCAGGGTGCTATTCATTTCTCAAAGATAGACCTCAGATCGGGTTATAATTAGCTTAGAGTCAGATATAGTAACATTCCAAAAACAGCCTTCAGAGCTCGGTATAGTCATTATGAATTTCTAGTTATGTCGTTTGGACTAACCAATACTCATGCGGCTTTGTTAGATTTGATGAACATAGTGTTCAAACAATACTTCTAATTGTTCGTTATCATCTTCATTGATGATATCCTCATTTTCTCTAGGAATGAGGAAGAACACGTGAGTTATTTGAGTATTGTTCTACAAACTCTCAAGGATCGCCATCTATTATCTAAGTTTAGCAAATGTGAGTTTTAGTTGAACTCGGTTGCTTTTCTTGGTCATATTGTATCTACTGAAGGGATCCGAGTAGATTCACAAAAGATAGAAGCAGTGGTACAATGGCCCAGACCTACCTCTGCTACAAATATAAGAGGTTTCTTAGGTCTAGCGTGCTATTTCAGTAGGTTCGTGGAAGGATTTTCATCCACAGCTTCACCATTGACTAGGTTGACTCAGAAGACGGTGAAGTTTCAATGGTCAGATGATTGTGAGAAATGCTTTGCAGAATTTAAAACTAGATTGACTACAGCTCCTGTGTTTACTCTACCAGAGGGTTCAGAGGGTTCTATGATCTATTATGATGCATCTAGAGTTGTCCTAGGTTGTGTGTTGATGCATCGAGATAAGGTTAAAGCTTATGCTTCTAGACAGCTTAAGGTGCATAAGAAGAACTATCTAACTCATGACCTCGAGCTTGCAGCAGTGGTGTATGGACTCAAGATATGGAGACACTACTTGTATGGTGTTCATGTAGATGTGTTCACTAACAATAAGATCCTTAAGTATGTGTTCACCCAGAACCAGTGAAATCTTCGCCAAAGGAGATGGCTTGAGTTCCATAAGTATTTTGATATAAGTGTGCATTACCATCCTAGTAAGGCGAATGTAGTGGCAGATGCTCTTAGTATATTGTCTATATATAGTGTAGTCCATGTTGATGAAGAAAGGAACGAGCTAGTGCAGGATGTTCACAGGCTTGCTCGCTTGGAGTTCACCTTATAAGCATATCACACAATGGTGTAACAGTTCAGAATGGGGCAGAATTGTCTTAGGTAGTGGAGGTTAAAGAAAGGCAAGACAATGACCCAATCTTGCTTGAACTTAAGGGTGCAATCCATAATCAGACAGTGGCGGTTTTCTCCCAAGGGGGAGATGGTGTACATGCCTACCAGGGTAGATTGTGTGTTCTTGATGTGGGCGAGTTGAGAAAACATATTCTTGCAGAAGCCCATAACTCTAGGTATTTTATTCATCCAGGTTCCACTAAGATATACCAAGATCTGTGGGAAGTCTATTGGTGGAAAGGCATGAATAGAGATATAGCAGACTTTGTGAGTAAGTTCCCAAATTGCCAACAAGTCAAGGTAGAACATCAGAAACCAAGAGGTATGACTCAAGATATCGACATTCCTATTTTGAAGTGGGAATTGATAAATATGGATTTCATCACAGGGTTACCGCGTACTCGCAGACAACATGACTCCATTTGGGTGATAGTTGATAGAATGACTAAGTCTTATCGCTTTTTAGCAGTCAAGACTACATATTCGGCAGATGACTATGCTAAGCTTTACATTAATGAGATTGTGAGGTTACATGGGTTTCCTTTGTCTATCATCTCAGATAAAGTTCCTTAGTTGACCTCTCATTTCTAGAAGTCATTTCAGAAAGGTCTTAGTACTCATGTTAACCTTAGCAGAGCATTTAATCTGTAAACGGATGGACAAGCAGAGCGTACCATTTAGACCCTAGAGGATATGTTGTGATCTTATGTGATCGATATCAAATGTAGTTGGGATGATCACCTTCCTCTTATTGAGTTCGTCTACAACAATAGATACCATTCCAGCATTCAGATGGCCCTTTTTAAGGCTTTATATTGGCATAGATGTAGATCTCCTATTGGTTGGTTTTAAGTAGGTGAAACAACCTTGATAGGGCCACATTCAGTCCTTTACGCTATGGAGAAAGTGCAAGTCACTAGAGAGAGAATTAAGATACCCCAAAGTCGTCAGAAATCTTATGCAGATGTAAGGAGAAGGGAACTAGAGATCCAAGTTGATTATTGGGTTTTTCTGAAAGTCTAACCTGTGAAAGGGGTGATGAGATTTGGAAGGAAAGGTAAGATCATCCCGAGATATATAGGCCCTTACAAGATCATGAAAAGGGTTGGCAAGGTGGCATATGAGTTAGAGTTACAAGCAGACTTCACCCGATCTTCCACATCTCACTCTTGAAGAAGTGTATGGGCGACCCAGCCTCTGTAGTGCCATTAGAGAGTGTGGTGGAAATAGATAGTTTTTCTTATGAGGATGTAACAGTTGATATGCTTGACAGTCATGTTAGAAGGTTAAGAAACAAAAAATTTGGTTCAGTTAAGGTTTTGTGGGGGAGTCAGTCCGTAGATGGAGTCATTTTTGAAGCAGAAGCAGCCATGAAAGTAAAATATCCTTATCTCTTTCCTTCCGATTCAACTCCAGCTTGAGATAGTAGTTTTTCTTTAGTTTTCCAGCCATTCATGCGTAAATTCAATCTTAGAATAATGTTCCCTCAGTTTGTACTTGCATTTTCAGCATATTTGCATGTTCTCGGAACTAAATTCAGTCAGAAACTCAGTTCTTAGTGTTTAGAAGTGGGGTTTGCAGCTCTCTGTTTCTATTTCAAGTAGTTTAGTCTTTATTTTTGGACGAATTTTCCCAAGGGGGAGAAAATGTAACACCCCGTAGCCAAAATAGACCAAAAATTAGTTTTTCAGAAAAATCAGAAAATGCAATTGATGTAACCATCGACCGACCGTAGCCTGACCCACGGTCCATCCTGCACTACCGTCTATGGGATCAAAAACTCCCAAAAATTTCAGCCCAGGAAAATTGGTTAAGTGTTAGTCGACGGATAGACTTACGGTCCGTAGGTCAGACTACGTTTCGTAGTCCATGAATGTCGATCGAGACCCCTTTCACCAACTCTCTGACAAGAGTCACGGATGACCAGCACGATCCGTAGATAGACTTACGATCCATAAGTCAGACCGTCGGTGGAAACTAGCAGATAGTTAAGGGGGAAATGCAGTTGGGTCAACTTTAAATGGTCGTAACTCTTATCACAAAATGAATTAGGCATGCCATGACCTTTCCACAGATAGATAATTGAATTATATTTCAATCCCTACCGACCTTGCTAAAATCAGACCTCCGAGAAAAAACTTATGGTTGTTCTACTAAAGGCCTTTTGAATAGGCCCAACCTACAGACCAAACAACGGGGCGTGGATTAAACAACGGACCGTATGTCCTAGTCGTTGTTTGGTCTTACAAAAACTTACCCAGGGGTCTTTTGGTCCTTTCCTACTTCGTTTAAACCATAAATTATGTCGTTTTGACCCTAAATAATCCGATTTTAGTCAGTTGAAGCCTAGAAACATAAAAAAACATATCTAAGTCAAATCATTAAATCAAAACTTAGAAAATTAGAAGCAAGAGAGGAGAAAAAACTCAAGAACCCTAGTTCAAGAGCGCCACAAGTTCCAGCAATTCCAGCCCCAAAACCTAAGTATTTTTTCGTGGTTTTCATCACTAGGTATGTGGGGAAGACTTAAAAGACCGAAGTCTTGTTACTCTTTTGATTTAAAATCAGCAACTCTTTCACCCATTGGGTCCCTAGTTTTCAGTCAGTTCTTGATTCTCTTATTATGATTAAACCTAGGGTTTCTAAAAAATTGATAGAACTTCATGAATTTAGTAAATATATGTTCCAAATATGATTATCATGTTATTTCTTAGAATATCACATTAATTTAAGAACCCTAGCTCTGTATTTATTTAGTTTTTGAATTACATATGCTATGTCAGATATTTCAAACACTTCAGATATACATGCCTCGGTTATAAATACATATTACGGATTAATTGTTGCATTCTCTGTTTGCATGTTCATATTCAAGCTATCAAGTATTTACATAAAATCAGACATAATCATTTAATTTGCATAATTCATTCGGAGTAGCATAACATCGAGTTGGAATATGATTCAACATAAACAATAGTCCCAGAACTACTAGCCAAGTAGGTTGTAAGTCCCCTATGTGCGCAATCAATAAAGTGATCACGCCAGCATGCCTTTATACCTTTGGCAGGGTATATTGGGTCCTCTCGATAGGGCGTATACATTGGAATCCACATTTATCTCATATGGTTCTATTATCGGTTATTAGTAGCTCCCAAAGTTCAGTGAGACTCTGTACATTGACAATTTATCAGTATATTCTGCATTCATTTCAGCATGTTATAAATTGGTCGTTGCATTTAGTTAGCTCAAAAATTCAGTATATAATGTTCAAATTATTATACTTGTTTTTGTGCTTCTTCAGTTATGTTTTTTTCAAGTTTTACTTTATCCTACATGATCAGTACATTTCAAATACTGACGCATACGTGCGCTACATCTTCTCATGATGTATGTTCAAGTTCTCAGCATCCAGATCACGTATAGATCAATTTCCCTATTTCCAGTTTAGCAGATGCAGTGGTGAGTCCTCATTCTTTAAGGACAACAGTCATGAGTTTCATTTCAGTCATTAGTCATTTAGTTTCAATTTTTGCTAAATTTAGCTGGGGCTTGTCCTAGTATTTCTAGTCAGTTAGAGGTTTATTTCAGACATAGTTATTTTCAGCTGATTAGCGAGTTAATATTTTCTTGTATTAAACTCCTCAATCTTCATATTATATCAGATTTAGCATATGGGTATTTCCCCATCTTTTCATTATAAGTCATGATTTAGATTCCGCATCAGTTTATTATCTTTAGTATGCTCATGATCATGCCAGAAGGGTTAGCTTGGGATCACTTGTGGTCCTAGGTTCCATGTCTGCGTGTCGGGGTTAGCTCGGGGTGCGACAATTCTACTGGTTATCTAATTCTCACCACTATATACTTTCGATATTGTTAGATATTGTTTATAATAAAAACACATAATTTTTATTATGTTTTTAATACCCTAGAATCTTTTCATTTTCATAAAACAAGTTTGATTATGATTACTAATGAACCGACTCGGTTTACTGATAACACATGTTATATATGGTCGCACGCACTTCATAATATACATTATTCTTCCCAATACTCTTGTGTAATTCTATTTTGAGTCACTTTCATCTTTATTCTTTTAAGGTGCAAATCTTACATTTATTGGAATCTTGGAATCTCTAAACTCTAAATACTTTTAACTTTTCAAGTACATTTTCGATGTAATGATACTATTTCAATTCAAAATATCAACAACTCTAAGATCTTTCAAAGTTTCTTTTTAGCATATGTTTATAAGTGTTTATGTAAAAAGGGTTTGTTTTGATGATCAACATATCTTCAACACACAAAGAAAGAATGACCTTCTCATTTGGAATATCTTTAACGTAAACACGTTTATCACTTCCATTATTCTTAAATCCATTAGCCAACATGGTTTGGTGAAATTTCACGTTTCATTGTTTGGGTACTTGTTTTAGTTCATAAAATGACATTACAAGTTTGCACCCAAGAATAATTAAATCCTAAGTTGTTCCATGTAAATTTCTTTCTCCAATTCTGTATTTTGTAAGTTGCTTTCACATCCATGTAACGAATTTGAATCAACATTGATTACTCAGAGTGTGATTACTCAACATTGAATCAACCTCATTATTGACAACCTCTTTCCCAAAGATGTAGTTCGCAAAAGTCATAAATTCATTAAATATATGATGCTTATTTCCAGGAAGAAATGTTACAAAATAAAATTTTAAAGAAGTAGATATCTTTGATATTTTTTATACCCCCAAGTTTATTTATCAATTACAATCTCAGTTGTTTCTTTCCAAGGTCTTTTAAGACCCTTCACTATACTTCTCAATTACAATCTCATTTGATTCTTTTCAAGGTTTTCTATGACCCTTCACTAGACTACTCAAGTATAATTTTACAGTTCACATTCTTAGTTTCGATCTTGATCCTTTTGGCATAGGACTTGGAATTTGGCTAGACATCCCAATACGTTGAAATATTTCAAGTTAGAGAAAAAAAATGTATTGTTCTATTTTGTTGTAAGATAGCTTCTCCACAAAAGATTCATTGTAAAACTGAAGTTATTAGTAATGCATGCATCATTTCCTTCAAATTTCATATTTTTAATCCTGAAATAAATTAGATTAAGGTGAGTATGATAGTAATTTGATGGATAATTTCACTTCCCAAACATATATCGACAAAACAAGATTTATACTCTCCATCCCTATAATTTCTTATGTTTTTCCCAATTTATTTTCAGCTTCAATTTTGTATTTCCTAGAAAATTCTATTACGTCATCCTTTCCATTCTATAAATAAACATAATCGTATCCAATGCAATTGTAAATAAAAGTTGTGACATACTTTTTTACCCCCACGAGAAGATGTTAATTTCATATTACAAATATTTGTACAAATCAACTATAAGGAATTAGAGTTCCTTTCTAACAAGATCTATAAGAATGCTTAACATACTTAAATTCAACACAAATTTGATATCTTCATTTATTTCAGCAAAATTAAACAAAACTTCTAGGTTGATAAGTTTTCCTTACAATGTTTCCTAATTGACATGTCGTACGTGTTCATGTCACAAACAATTTCACTCAAGCAAATAAGAACAAATAAAAATGTTAAGTCTGAAAAGCTTTTCTCACAAATATTTTGTTCTACGTAGTATAGTTTTGTCTGATACAAACATTTTTCATGTCACAAACAATTTGACTCAACCAAATGTCTCTTTTACAACACAAACGTGATAGATGAATTTCCACAAATATTGATGTGTATAGACATGGTTGTATTTTAACACACACACACACACACACACACACATATATATTTGGTGCATTAATAATAGTAATATCATATACTAGTAAAAGAGAAACTCAACGACCACAATATCAAATATACTCTAAGAGTATCGTGGGGTTAAACATAATACAAGAATGTTACTATATCTAATTTTATATTTACCAATATGTTTTTGAATTACTTGAAAATAAATTTTGCATATATTTTTTCTCCGTAGTATCATATTTTCATTGACATCATGAAACCTCTTTTGAAAATATTATTCTACAACAGGATTATAGTGGCTCAATTTTCATTGACAATTTTTACATAATTTCAAAGTCATTTCTTAGAGGCACAAAATCATTCGCTTCAATTCACTAGTCCCTTTTGATCTCTTGCTATTACAATTAGATATACAACTTACTATTTAGAACAGTAATAATGAAGATAAATATTTTACAATTTGTTTCTATTTAAAAATAAAATTTATATTCTTCAAATGCTAAATCAAATGAACTTTGAATGTGGACGAAGTTTTTGTGACTTCAAATCAGTTTTAAGTTCAAACGGAGTTGAAAACCAAATGCAAAACAATGACTTATTAAGTGAAGTTTTCATATCCTTCAAACTAATTGCATTGTCTAATTTATGCAAAGATGAAAACTACATAAGTTTTTAGTCTCCTAAAATTAGACAAAGTCAAATTTTAAAAGGAATATAAAACTACAAAAGTTTTTCTTTCATATTCTCCAATTAGAATAAAAGATATTCTTAGATTATCACATAGATATACTTTTATTTTAAAATATCCTTCAAACTAGAGCAATTTAACATAGTATCTTATCTAACCAAAATATGTATATCTCATTCGGTAAACTAAAGAATTTTAAAGACAACACTATTTGTTCAGAAAAACTAATTCAAAAAATACATGGTTTGCAAATAATTTCCAAATACATACGATACTTATGATCTACACTTTTGGAAAATATTTTCCTCCTTATATTAATAATAAAAAGGTTACCTTGTGTTGTAATTAAAAAATAATACCGACAGTTCTGATCGTACATTATTACTTCGACCTTGCAAAATAGCGCACCAAATTCTTGAAAAGTAGTGCGGTAATCTTGTAACACCCCGTACCTAAAACATATCGGATATGAAATTTTTAAAAATCTCCATGTGAAATCGATGGTTGAAATCGACGGACCATAGTCTGATCTATAGCACGTACAATGCGTCCGTCGTTCGAGTGTGAAGCCCCCTCAAAAACTCAACTCAGAAAAATTTACTAAGTGTTGATCCACGGAAAAACCCTATGGTCCGTAAGTCAGAGTGTGTCCATGGATCAAGACCCCATTTATACTATCCTCTGAAATCCTAAAAAAAATTGATATGTCCAATCTTTTCAATTATGTTTGCCTAAAAGTTTGGGTAACCTATTCGAGGTCCCAACACCATACTTGCATGCATGAGCCAAAAGTTCATGATTTCTACTAAATATGGAGATGCAGAGTGATGGGGGTTAGGTTTACTGTTAGAGAGATCAAGATTTCTCTAGATGAGGAAACTTTGGAATCATTATGGACGTGCCTGTGAAAGATATCCGGTCACTTGAAGTCTGCAAATCATCTAAGGAGTTCACTAAAAGGCTACAAAGGGTGGGTACAACAACGTGCAGGTCTACCAAAGAAATTTCTATCGGTACCAAGGACCGAAAAGAATATCGTAGCATCTATTGTTGATCTGTTTGAATATATGCACAAGGTGATGAATTGGAGGTCCCCCAAACATGGTATTCATTACGGTTAATTTTTGAATCATATGTTCAAACATTTTGAAGTCCCTCTTTGATGGGGATTACCTGAAACTCTGAATGCAAAAAATGTTCACTATTGCACTATCTTGGAGTGTCAATGTGTGAAGGGGAAGGAAAAGGGTAGGTATCAGGTAGAAGATCTTCTAGAGCAGCAAATTCTCTCAAACGAGACTTAACTAGCCTTACAGTGTTCCTGAATAATAAGTAGGTTGAGATTGCGCAACTTAAGTCAGTTGAAAAATACTATCTCCAATGGACCTTGTTCCAGTGTCGTGGATGGAAAGAGATCGAAAAATTGAGAGTTGAAAATGAGCAGTTGTTGAAAACATATGCCTCACTCGGTTATGAAGTCAAAGATCTCATCAAGAAATTCATTCAATAAGCATGAATTATACAATATAAATACCCCTCAACCCATAATCCTCATCTTTTAATAAGCAATTATACAAGAACACCCTTAATTTCATCATCTCTACCCATCAATATGCATAATCCTAAGATTAGGGTTACAGTTAAGGAGACATCCATGGATTCTTCAAAAAATAGATTCAAACCCAATAATACATTAAAATAATCATTCCATGAATGTAATAACATAATTAATACAGGTCTAACAATGTATACATTCATCACTTCCAATCAATTCATAAGCAAGATCCAGGATTTAGTGAATTTGGGAGAAGAACATAGATCAAAGAAAATATCCATTAAACAACATCAATTTACCACAAATACACCCTTAATTCATCCTAAGTAATCACAATTAATCATAATTAACCCACAATTTAAGTTTTAGAAGGAATTCCATTTGTTAAGAAAACCCTTAAATTTGGGTGATTTTGAAATCATCATTGAATTGAACTCTTGGATAAAGGAATTCCAATAGTGAAAAATTACATACCTTATGAGTAATTTAGCCATGAATTTGAGTATATAATTTGGGGGATTTGGTCTTCTTCTTCAAGCTTCAGTGCTTCTTCAATGTAGGTTGGGTATAGAGAGAAGGAAGAGCCTTTGGATTTTGATTTAGGGATTTGATTTGAGTTTGTAAAATGTGGAATAAAAGTTATTTAATATCAATATATAATCCTCCACTAAATTACCCAAAAGACCCCTCACCTAGTTTGGCTATTTAGTGAAGTCAAATTTGACTTCAGAATTTAAAATTTTCATTGGGAAACAAGTCTGCGTCGCGGAGCAATTACCACAAGATTTCTGAATTTTATTTTTGAGACGGTAGAGTCTAAAACGTTGAACAAAAACTTTGGTCATTTGTGAACAAGGCCCGCGACGCGGACTGGTTTCATACAAGTGAAATTGGTTGTTGCCTTAGAAAACTTGTTGGCTAATAGTTGGGTTCTCCTGAAGGACCCCTAGGGTGGTCCTTGGGGGGTTGGACCTGGACGTTTTGACCCTATCAACATTATTGTATCTATTAAAAGTAATTTTACAAGTTTTAGACTTCATACAACACTCCCAAACCGTCACAAGTCCTAAGGACGTTTAGTAGTTCAATTTAACTAGTTTGCGGATGTCATGGTCGTCCCTTTATGTTTAGGATCTAATACTTCTAAATCGATATTATTTCATTATTCTAGGTATGGAAACATCATTTTAAACATTATTCATTAAGTGAGGCTCTAGTGTTGTCATTGCAACTTCGAGGCATAACAGTAAGTATTTTACGAAAACTTATTTAAAAGTTTGGGGGTCCAAATATTGGATTGGAGTCAATGAACTTCCCCTCAAAGTAGGATGATACATATCGATCAAATATTAAAGAAATAATTATCTCCTTGTATACATTAGATTAAAGGTTGCAAAACAAAATAAGCATATTGATCGAAACATAAACAACAAAATATTTGTATGGGCTATCAAAGTAGTGTCATCGACTAGAACTAATTTTTAATAAAAAGACTTGACAAAACATCATTTAATCCAAATTAGTGGAACAATATACTTTATTCTATTGAATTCCAAGGTATGTTTTTGTATTTTTAATTAACTCATTAAGTGCACAACTAATTATATAAGATATAAAATATTTAAATTTTGTATGTATAATCCTTGAATAGGAGAAAAACTCTCGGAATTGATGAATAAAATGCTTGTACCACTTTTTGACACTACAAGCAATATAATTATTAT
>NC_028643.1:55801332-55850359 GCF_001406875.1 Solanum pennellii
TTAATTTGATGAGTAGCAGCTGGGACCTCAGAGGGTAAATTTTGAATATTATTTTATTTAATTAGATGAGTAATAAACAAAATGGTAAATGAATAATTTTTTAAAAATGGATCATTTCTTATGTCAAGTATAATATTTTTTTTTTATGTTTTCTCTTGAATGAACCTTATTACCTACCCAATTAATTTATTCACTTACATTGCATCAAATTTCTTTTATTTTAACCTTCACTATAAAATTTTAATCATTAATATCTTACTGATTTGAAGTGATGTTTCTTAAGTAAAATTTAATCTCACAATCTCCTCAACAACAACAAAATATAATGGCATCATTACTAAAGAGACCTTCCATAAATTCGCTAGAATCGATGTGTACTTAAAAATTACAAATAATAAAAATGACTCAATTGTAGAAAAGCATATAAAGTAATGTATAGTGTTCTTTGTATCTAAAAAGTCCCCCTACCTCTTATCAATATGTTTGATGAGTTTTAAAATATTCAAATGAAAAGAGAAGAGTTGCAACTTTTCTGAAGAATTGTGGTGACTTCAATTAAAAGTTGCGACTTTTATGACGTGTTGTGACTTTTATGAAATGTTGTGAGCTGTTGAAGGTTTGTAACTTATCAGTGGTTGTGAACTTTCCGATACTGCACATTAAATATTTATTAATATTATCCTTTGTTTCCTATAAATAGAGAGATTTCCTCACATTTTATAACAACCAATTTTCTTGACTTCTTCTACTAAAAAATTTAGCATACTAAGTGTACTCTATTGCAATTGAGTGATTCAATGACACTATGGATATAGGTATTGATGCACCCATGAGTAAGATCGTTCTATCATGACAGGACATTTCCAGTTAACCCCGGGTACTTAAGGGGAGTGATTTCCTTATGAAAACAGTTTATTCAGTGTACTCGATTTCTTTTTTGATAAAATACTTCATATATTATTTCTAATTTATTTCTAATTCAGTGAAATTAGGTCTTACACCTAAATCACACCCCAAAAGTTAGCTCAAAGGCAGGACGATTGTCCAAGCCTTTTAAGGAGTCCACCCATCTCATTAACCACCGATGTGGGATTCTTGTTATTCTTTAACATCCATTATCATATCCAATGCTTAGCATCTGGTGCATGGAAATTTTTTATTTTTGGGGCCCTAACATCGGGTGAGATGGACCATGCTCTGATACAATATGAAATTAGGTCTCAGACCTAACTCAAATCCTAAAAGCTAGCTCAAAGGGAGGCGTATTTCCCAAGCCTTATAAGGAGTCCAACCATCTCATTAACCACCGATTTGAGACTTTTTTCAAATCATAAACAAATTCTATTTTCTCTACTGATTTAATTCTTTAGTATGATGAATACTATTTAATATTTATTTTTTCGACTAAGTTCTTCAATGTTTTCACACTAAGTATCTTAAGGAAATTAATATATTGTTGGATATTTTGTATTTTACTACTTGAGGGAAACTGATCATGGATGTACAAGATTACTGCACTACTCTTCTAGAATTTGGTGCCCTATTTAGTGAGGTCGAACTAATAATGTACGGAAGAACTGTTGGTATTTGTGTTAACGATTAAACAAGGTAACCTTATTATCATATATATTATTATAAGTGAGAAGATTCAAAACTCAAAGTTGAATTACCATTTTATCCTTGTATTAAATAATTAATATTAATGTTATAAACTATAACTAAATATTTAATAAATAACTCATTTAAATCAATGCTTGAAACAAAATTCACATTGACAATTAATTTCTCTTTTGTTGTAAAAATCAAAAGTATTTGAAGAGTTTTTTCTATAAATAAATTTGATTTGGACTAAAATTAGCAAACTAATTTAATGTAATTTAATTTTACATATTCAAAAGTCATCCTAGCTACTGTTATAAAATACACAACATGCTCTTCATGTAAATGATAAGAGGATGATGAGAGATTGTCAAGCAAAAATTAATTGTGTTCATCGTTTTTTATTGCAGTAAGTTCCTTTTGTTTTTATTCTCTCCTCCTTGTCCGGCATAAGTATTTTTATGTCCTTTTTTAATATTTTGATCGTTTTACTTTCTTATGATTTTTTTTTCTATTGTAATATATTTGATACAACATGAAAATTAGTGATATACAATTCATGTTCTACTATATTTATTAATTATTGAAGAAATTCATAATAAAAGGTTAAACTTTTATTTGACATGCGACTTTCGATAGAGTGTTTTGCTTTAGTATAAATATATTTTCGAGATTATTATTTATAAGTAGTGAGAGGAATAACTAAAATGTTGATTTTATTAATCTATTATTTATTTGTGGAAACATTCAATCTTCAAATTCACCAAATATCTACAATAATTCATGTTTAAAAGTTTGTGTTGCTCAATTTGTACTCATTATTCAAAGAGAAATTCAATGAAAAAAAGAGTACTATTCTTTTCTCTTCATAAATCATATGTACAATATTTCTCTAAGGTTAAAAAGAAGATGCATATATGATATAATAATAAAAATAATTAACATAAAAATTATGATGATGACTGCAAATATGTTGCGTAATATATCATGTGTTTATATCATTTGCATATGTACCAAATTGATGAGGTTTTTTAATTAGAACTTATAAATTGTATGCTTCAAACTTGTATGTACTGTAATGAGAAACTATTTATTGTTAATGTAAAATTTAAATTATGGCTTAAAAATTGTCAAACTCCAATCTCAAGATACATTTTGCCTTAGAAATATTATTTTATTTTTAGAGAATGTGATCTTCTTCTTCCTGGTTATTGAATGTTAATTTATCAATCATACCCATAATTTTCTATAAATTGAAAGTTAAACATAAAACTTTTCTCCATTATCATGTAAAAACCTTTCAGAATTGAAAATTCAATATGCTTTTAAAGAACCAATTTATACAAATTTATGTTATGTGCACATTTCAATATGAGAAGAAAAAAGAATGAGAAACTTCAAATGAAGGATGACAAAAAATGCTCGAATATATCATCTATTTAATGTTCTTCTTCATACTATATTTTTATTATTATTTAGTGAAAAAACTATGAATGGTAAAACTATTATTGTTAATTTCAGCATTTCCTATTTATAACTCAAAATTTTTTTGTATATATAAATTTAATAATAAGGAACAAACGTGCAATGCACGTTCCCGAAATCTAGTTATTTATATAAAGAGGAAAATAGTTTCTTAAATTTAGATCATAAATATCGTATGTCTTTGGAAATGATTTGCAACACATGTTTTTTAAATGAATTTGTCTAAGGAAATAGTGTTGTCTTAAAAATTCTTTAGTTTGC
Source organism: Solanum pennellii (assembly GCF_001406875.1). Lineage (NCBI taxonomy): Eukaryota > Viridiplantae > Streptophyta > Magnoliopsida > Solanales > Solanaceae > Solanum > Solanum pennellii. Next base: position 55,804,678 of record NC_028643.1, read on the forward strand.
AGAATGAAATATACATATTTTGGTTAGATAAGATACTATGTGAAAATGTTCTAGTTTGAAGAATATTTGAAAAGAAAAACATATCTATATGATAATCCAAGAATATGTTTTATTCTCCTTTTAAAATTTAATTATGTCTAATTTTAGGATTCTAAAAACTTTTGTAATCTTCAACTCTGTATAAATTATACTATGCAATTGACATTAAGAATATGAAAACTCCACTCAATATTCATCATTATACTTTTGGTTTTCTACTCCGTTACACTTGAAAATGATTAGAAGTCATGAAAACTTCCTCCACATTCAAAGTTCATTTAGTTTCGTATTTGAAGAATATAAATTTTTATGTTGAATAGAAAAAATGTAAAAAATTATCTTCATTATTAGTATTCCAAATAATAAGTTGAATATTTAATGGTGATAAGAAGAGATCAAAAGGGTCTAGTTACTTGAAGTCAATGATATTGTGCCTACGTTAGGTACTTCTATGGAATGAACTTTGATATTGTGTAAAAATTGTCAAATACTTCAATAACATATTGAATAAGATAAAATTAGATATTGTAACATTCATGTATTATATTTAACCCCACAAAACTTTTATAGTATATTTGATATTGTGATAGTTGATTTTCTCTTTTACTAGCATATAGTATGACTAATATTGAACTACAAAATTATATATATATTATTTTATTATATAGAAGAGTGAAGTGGGAGGACGATCAAGGGAGAAAATGTAATTTTACGCTAACAAAAATCTATTAAAAAAGATATTAAATAATTCTAGAAACATATTTCTATATATAAAGTGAATAATGATCAAGGGCAAAAATATAATTTCAGTCTAACAAAAATATACAAAGAATGATAACAAATAAGTTAATGGTATCATTCTGTCACGACTGGAATCTAGACCATATAAGAGACCGGCGTCGTTGACCTCTCACAGGTCGCAGACAATACTACATACGCTATCCTTACTTCATCTAGTTTAATTTTAGCGGAATATTTGAAATTTTTGTGTCCTTATTTGATTCTAAACATTTTAAACCTAACATCATATGCGTTCAGAAATCAACCATCTAGTATAGAGATAATCCAATGAAACAAACAGTTCATAATTGCATTAAACATATTTTTGCTAAAACGACACCAAGACAAAGTCAGAAATGAAAGTGGAAAGAAACTCTAGTGGAACATGCTACACTAGCTAAATCCTACATCTAAGCTAGATAATAATGGTAGACATCCTCGAAAGCATGAGAGCCTACCATGTCCGGATGAAAAACTCCATGTCTGAATAGCTGCAACATCAATGTGTGAGCTCTAGCATCAACCTGTGCCTACACCTAAAAATATAGAGTTGTATGGGATTAGTACACACTTGTACTAAGTATGGGTATATGAAGGCACACACCAAGGACATGCATGAGTAAGAATTGCTCTTTCCTAAAAACAACATTATGGAAAGCCAAGTTAGTGGACTTGCCAAATTGAGATTTGGAAAGTTAGTGAACTTTCAAAACTTGGATTAGGAAAGTCACTGAGCCTTCCAAATTTGGATTAGGAAAGTCATGTCATGAGAATAACATGCATCATCATACATATCATATTGCACACAGAAAATAACATATTACACTTAGCACATATCATATTTCATATAGAACATAACATCTTTCATATCATTCATTCATATGCCATGAGACCTTTGAATCATTGACTTAACATTAAGACCTTCCATACATGAGGGCTCAACATGTGAGACCTCAACTAGGGAGTCTACTTTAACAAACACAGAGTCTGCTTCATTCATGCATATGTACTCCATTTAATTTCATTCATCAGGCAGTGTCAATACCAGCTATACCTAGGATGTAGTTTAAGACATTTATCGGGTTCATTGTGCAATTAAAAAGAATGACCTAATGTCATTACTTGAATCTAACTCACCTTTTCATTATCCTATGATAAAACCTTTGGTATCATTCATTTCATTATGTGCATAATTTGAGGATGGACTCCATCATTCATTGAGAACTTTAACTTTTACCGACATAGATCATGTGAACATCATGATATCCAGTGTCATGAAACCCCACAGCGAAAAGAGGTGGAATCACCTGCAAAAGTGGCCCAAAACATGCAAGCGTACATGGGAATTAAACCCCTCCAGATCCCTATATTGGAAGTATAGGTCTGAAGACTCGTAGATATAAGGAGACCCATGCCCAGCATGCCGGACAGTCTCATCTCATAAGAGTTACGTTAACCTCCGCCCTTCCCGAAATAAGGCATCACCGCTCATAGCTAGTCCATCGGTGCTCAGTATAAAGTTCCATTACATTCAACTCATACGTCATGGAAGCTGGCTTCTAGTATGAGGACATCATAGCTCAATAGATGATCTCTCATCTCATCATTAGTATTAAGTATGTTAATATCAACACTTCCATTAGAGTGTTCATAGAGATTGGTCTCTTCATTAACTTTACACTCTCATAGGTGAGTATGTTGTAGTAACATTTACTAGGCTAATTTGAGATTGCTCTCATCTTTTTCAATAGCCTCATATCATGTTGTCACCACATTAATTAACATTAGCACATTTCTCTTCATAATTACTCACCCCTTTTTACGTGAATGTTCACACTCTTACATAACCCTTCTAGGGTTTCATCATTTCATTGTTCATTTCATCATTTCATTTTTCATATTGTCATATGCCAATGCACTTGGCAATTTAGTGTGTTTCACACTCTTACATAACCCTTCTAGGGTTTCATCATTTCATTGTTCATTTCATCATTTCATTTTTCATATTTTCATATGCCAATGCACTTCACCAATTAGTGTATCTTACACTTGTACTTAACCCTTCTAGGGTTTCATCATTTCATTACATACATCTTAGGTTCACTTATTTTTAATTGTGTGCTAGACCTATGGGTCTATACATACAAGCCATGAGTCTTCATTCATAGTTTGTTAAGTGACTCATATCTTCCTATGATTATTTAGTAAAAAGACTTATGTATCTTGTATTTATGCCAAGATCTCGATTTCGATCTAAATAGGTAGCATTATTCTTGAACATTTAATTCACGTATGATTTATGTATCAATACAGAAATTTGGTCAAGGGAACCCAAGTTTTAATCCCTTGGACAATATTTACATTTTTCCTAGACGTTTTTTAGTCTTCATGACATTGGGACCGTAGATCGAGCCCAAACATAAACATTCTATCTTTATTTTTCTCCTTGGATTCTCCTCTTATTTGGCCGAAGCATTGTGGGATCGAACCCCCACAACCCCTTTTATTTTTCATTTAAAATTGTGTTTTCCAATTTTCCTAGACCAATAGGTTGTGGGATCAAACCCCCACAACCTCCTTGTTTTATTTTTATTTAAAATTGACTTAGCCAGGCGTTTGGCAATGAGGTTGTATGATCGAGCCTACACAGCCTCACTTTATTTTCTTATTTATTTTGCCCTTCTCTTTTCCAGCCTTGAGGTCGTGGTTTCGATTCCCACGCCTCACATATTTTTCATTAATTTTCTTCTTTCAATTCATTCGTTGCCTGGAGGTCGTGGGTTCGATTCCTACGCCTCCTATTTAATTTATTTAATTTTGTTGCACTCTCCTTTCTCAGCCAATACACACCATTTTAAATCCCCGTGACCCCTTATCTTTTTCTTGCAAATTTAAGGTGTTATACGGGTGAGGTCACAGGTACAAATCCTGGTGGCCTCATCCCTTTAAAATCAATTAAATTTCAAGATTTCACCTCTATATTTTAGCCTAAACTAAACTTATATTTTTTGCTGGAACTTAATCTTTTTCTAAAATTATTTTCATCAATATTTCCACTTGAAAACACATGTCAATTCATGGATAGTTTAACACTTTTTAGAGGTGGGTTTTCATGGATTACTTGAGCCAAAATGTGGACACTCAAATCATCCCCATTTCCATTTGAATGAACATCATGATTACATAGATTTATGTACGTAAAATGACAACCAAAACAATATTAAACTTGAAGCCTTAATTCGTCCTCATTCAAGTATATTCACAGTATCCATTTTTTGCACATGCACACACTTTCACAAACTTTCAATACATGGTTGCCTATCATACGATTTCAAGTACACTACATAATCATATTCATCACAAAACATAACATACACCAAAATCTTCAAGAAATAATACCCAACCTACGATTCATTGGGAGCTAGTGGCAGGGGCATGCAAGAAGGGAAACAATCCTAGTTTTCGAATGAATAATATGAACCGTAAGGGGTCTCTTGAGAAAAGGAACAAAGAGATAAGAAAACCCATACCTTTTTGACATTAAAATATTTAATTTCTGCTCAAAAACATCACCCAAGAACACGTCTAAATATCAACAATATCAACTCCACTTGAATGACAACGTCCCTTAGCCTAGTATGCGATAAATGTTTGTTTTCTTGTGATTTCGTGTGAGTTCTTCAAGTGTGTGGAACTTGGTTTATTTGTCTGCCTTTGTATCTTATTTTGGCAGAGAAATTTTGTGTGAAATAATAAGGGAGATTGAGTGTGAGAGTTGAGAGATAGACATGAGAGAGTAGGAGTTATATTAGGCTTAGCAGTCTAGGTTAGATTTTAGTCAAATAAGGTTAACTTAATTATTCAAAATCTGATTTTTATTTTATTTTAAATCAGATAATGAATAATAATTATTAAATAATTATATTAATTCAATATCTTAAATTAAAATCAGATTAATTCATTGCTTCCACCTAGGTTCAAACCCGGGTGAAGCAAGACTTCACTTCAAGAACTCAATTTCTTCTCTCTCTCCCCAAATTGACCGTCCACCTTATTGATCAAATAATAAATTATATATTTAGGGTAATTACGATATTACCCTTAGTCTGGAAAAAGACCATTTTACCCCTAGACCCTCCAAACCTAAGATTTCCTCTTTTTAAGTCCTCTAAAGACTCCTTCGCGTAAATCATTGTATTCGAGAGCCCTACATGGTTAGACCCAACCTTTCCAAGCTCAACTAACTCCCCAAGTTATTTGGCTTGGTTTTAGCAAGGGTTCCTAGGTCTAGTTCTGAATGCATCAGTCTGTGTGAACCCTAGTCTAATCATAGGCATTCTTGACACATTAAGCATCACTTAATATATGCATTTTTTGGGTTGTTACATTATCCCTCCTTAGAAACATTCGTCCCGTAATGACACTACCACTATTTGGCGTAATATTAGTCAGATCATAACATAATTACTATGTACAGTCAAGCAATAGCAATAAAATATGGATAGATAGGAAAACTTGGACTTAAGAGTAGGAAGTCCAACCTCAAGAGCTGAAAAGATGAGGGTAACGGGATCTCATGTCGAGCACAGCCTCCCACATACCACCCTAAAAAAGATGATTTCTCCACAATACCTTCACTGTGGAAATCTCCTTGTTCCTCAGCCGCTTGACCTGTCTATCTAAGATCTCAACAGGTACCTCCTCATCGGACAAGTCTTCATCAACTCCCAAACCTTCGAAAGGTAGAATTGATGCTGGGTCACCTAGGAACTTCTTTAACATGGATACATGAAACAGTGGATGGACAGAAGCTAGCTCCGCAGGTTATGCCAACTCATAGGCCACCTCACCAACACGCTGTAAGATCTCCTAAAGCACAACATACCTCAAACTAAACTTCCCTTTCCTGCCAAACCTCATCACCCCCTTCATCGGTAATATCTTAAGATAGACCTGGTTACCAACATCAAACTCTAAGGGTCGTTTTCTGTTATCTTCATATGACTTCTCTTGACTATTAGCAGTAGTCAACCTGTCCCTAATCACTCTGACCTTTTGTAAGGCCTCATGATGGATTTCTGGACCCAAAATGGATGACTCTCCAACCTCGAACCACTCAACTGGAGATCTACGCCTCCTACCATACAGTGCCTCAAATGGTGCCACCCCAATCCTGGAGTGATAGATATTATTATACGAGAACTCTATCAAAGGCAAATGGTCATCCCAGCTACCCCCAAATTCAATCACAGACGCTCTCAACATGTCCTCCAATGTCTGAATGGTGCGCTCTTCCTGCCCATTAGTTTGAGGATTAAAGGAAGTACTAAGCTTTGCCGGCATGCCCAAGTTTTTGCTGGAAAGGTCTCCAGAAATGTGAAGTAAACTGAGCTCCTTTATCTGAAAAGATAGATAAAGGAATCCCATGCCATCTCACAATCTCATCTATGTAGAGTCTTGCATAGTCCTGGGCTCTGTAAGTAGACTTCACAGAGATAAAGTGGGCAGACTTAGTCAATCTGTCCTTAATAACCCATATGGAGTCATGCTGTCTCCTAGTCCTTGGAAGACCAACCACGAAATCCATATTAATGGCCTCCCATTTCAAAGTCAGAACCTCAATAATCTGAGTAAGACCTCCAGGCTTAAGATGTCCTGCCTTAACCTGCTATCAATTAGGACACTTGGCCATATATTCTGTAATGTCCTTCTTCATGCCATTCCACCAATAAATCTTCTTAAGATCATTATACATCTTTGTGGAACCTGGATGTATGAAATATCTGTAACCCTGGGCCTCTACAAAAATCTTTGTCCGCAAATCATCCACATCTGGTACAAACAACCTGTCTTGAAACCTAAGTATACCATAACCTCCCAAAGAGAAAGACTCATTCATCTTTATCAACCCTGAGTCCTTCAGCTCTATCAACAAAGGATCGAGATGCTCACCCTTCTTGACTTCAACTACCAATGATGATTCATAACTAAGATGAACTGAAACACCCCCACTAGTAGAGTCAACCAATCACACACTTAGTCTGGCCAGTCTACGTAGATCTTTCGCTAAATCCTTCTTTTCATCCTCNGGTACAAACAACCTGTCTTGAAACCTAAGTATGCCATAACCTCCCAAAGCGAAAGACTCATTCATCTTTATCAACCCTGAGTCCTTCAGCTCTATCAACAAAGGATCGAGATGCTGACCCTTCTTGACATCAACTACCAATGATGATTCATTACTAAGATGAACTGAAACACCCCCACTAGTAGAGTCAACCAATCACACACTTAGTCTGGCCAGTCTACGTAGATCATTCGCTAAATGCTTCTTTTCATCCTGAATGTGTGTTGTACTTCGCATGCTTATCATGCTCAAAGCATTGGCTACAATACTAGCCTTACCAGGATGGTAGTGAACATTTATGTCATAATCCTTCAACAGATCCAACAATTTCAGCTGACGTAGATTCAACTCCCTCTGTGTGAACACTTATTGGACACTCTTGTGGTCTGTGAATACATCCACATGCACTCCATACAAGTAGTTCCTCCATAGCTTCAGTGCAAACACCACAGCTACTAACTCCAGGTCATGTGTGGGATAATTCTTCCCATGAACCTTGATCTGTGTGGATGCATAGACTATCACCTTACCACCTTGCATAAGAACACAACCCAAACAAACCCTAGATGCATCACAATAAAAAATTTAATTCTCACCACGCTTAGGAAAAGTAAGCACCGGGGCTGAAGTGAGTTTGTCCTTGAGCTCCAGGAAACTCTTCTAACAAGCCTCCGTCCATTCAAACTTGGCCTTCTTCTTAGTCAGAGTTGTCAGTGGGGTAGCAATTGAAGAAAATCCCTCCACGAATCTACGGTAGTAAAGAGCCAATCCAAAGAAGCTACGGATGTATGTGGGAGTAAGAGGTTTTGTCCAGTTCTTAACAGCCTCAGTCTTTTTGGGGTCCACCTCTACACCATGATCGGACACAACATGACCCATGAAGGTCACTAATCTAAGCCACAATTCACACTTTATGAATTTGGCGCACAACTGATGTTTTCTAAATACCTGCAAGGTTAGTCTCAAATGTTGTTCATGATATTCCTTGGTCCTATAGTAGATGAGAATGTCATCAATGAATACTATGACGAAAGAGTCAAGGTATTCTCTAAATACCTTGTTCATGAGATCTATAAATGCAGCAGGTGCATTCGTGAGACCAAATGACATAAGCAAGATCTGAAAATGACCATAACGGAGACGAAAGATTGTCTTTGGGATATCTCCATTCCTAATCCTAAGCTTATGAGTCTCTTCACGAAGATCAAATCATAGAGAAGAAACTAGACCCTTGGAGCTGATCGAACAAATCATCTATTTTGGGAAGTGGATACTTATTCTTTATAGTGACTTTGTTGAGCTACTAATAATTGATACACATTCTAAGGGTCCATCCTTCTTTTTCTTAAACAACACTGGAGCGCCCCAATGAGATATGCTCGACTGAATGAAACCCTTATCAGTAAGATCTTTTAACTGCAGCTTCAACTCTTTGAGTTCAACTGGAGCCATTCTGTATGAGGAAGCTAAATTGATTTATTATCAGGTTCTAAGTCGATACCAAAGTCAATATCTCGTAGAGGAGGGACTCCAGGCAAATCATTAGGAAATACATCTAGGAACTCATTCAAAACAGGCACTGAGTCTATGGAAGGAATGCCATGATCTAAATCATTAACACTCACAATATAACATTATAACCCCTTGGACATCATTTTATTGGACTTAAGGTTCGAAATGAAGGGATTAGGAAGACTCGAGCTGTACCCCTCCCATACTAGTTCCTCTTCATTAGAGAAATAAAATCTCACCACTCTACTACGACAATCCAAACAAGCATAACAACTCTGAAGCCAATACATTCAAAGGATTACTTCAAAGTCATGCATGGGTAACTCAACCAAGTCTGCATACATAGTCTTACCACTTACAACTATTGGGGAATCCTTTTAAACTCTATTAGTTCTTACATATTAACCTAAAGGTGTAGTAACCACTATAGGATCATGCAGAACTTCAGGAAATATTTAAAAAGTGAGAGCATACAAAGGAGTTACAAAGGAAAACATAGACCCTGGATCAAGCAAAGCATAAACAGAAGTTGAGAATGCATGCTGCATACCTGTGACCACATCAGCGGACTTCTCCTGCTCCTACCTGCCTTTTAGGGCATAAAACTTGTTCCTCTTAGGAGGCTCAACTGTTGTTGCACCCTGTGGATTAGGCCTAGGCTGAGCATTACCTCCAGCCAGACCTCTGTTCTGTGGGCAGTCTCTAACCATATGCCCACTCTTACCGCAATCGAAATAGGTATTAGTGCCCTGTCTGCACTCTCCATTATGAGCACGGCCACACTTAGCACAGTTTTTTTTAGGATGCTGCATCTCACATCCATTGCCCTCCTTATGCTCCGGTCTGCCTCCTCTATGTGTTGTACACCTCTAGGAATTAGAATTCCCAGAACTCTATTTCCCCTTCTTGAACCTGGGCTCCTCACGAACGCTAATTGTTATTATGGCCTCCATGGCTTGGACCTGCCTGATCTTGAGGCTGCGGCCTCCTAGTATCACGTACTCCCCATTTTTTGCGGTTGTCCTTTATCAGTTAGACATGAACCATCAACCTGGAGAGGTCCGTGTTATCATAGAGCATCGCAGACCGACATTCCTCCTCTAGATGTCCGTTGATTCCTCTGAGGAACCTACTCATCTCATCCCTTCTATAAGATTCAAGGGATGTAGCATACCTTTATAATTTAACAAACTTCAATACTCATCTCATCCTTGTTGTTAGATACTAACTAAAATAGTATACCTGGATAGTTTGAAAAACTTCTGGGAATACTTCATGACTGTCATTGATCCCCTTTTAAGGTTGATAAATTCCTCAACCTCTGCCGAGCTTATCTCCCTGGGAAAGAATCTCTCTAGGAAGGCTATCTTAAAAGGCTCCCAAGTGACCGGAACTCCTCTAAGAGCTCGGCTATCCTGCCAAATCTTGCACCAAGTCTGTGAAACATCCTTGAGCTGATTGAAAGCCAACTCTGCTTTCTCAGTATCAGTGGCCCCCATAGCCACCAAAATCTTATGCACCTCATCCACAAACTCTTGTGGGTCCTCTGAAGTCTTATACCCTATGAAAATAGGAGGGTTCATCCTCGTGCAGTCTCTCAGCCTGTCAGCCATACTACGCACTGTTGGGTTCTCCCTTTTTACATTCTGCCGATTGACCTGGACAGTCATGTCCTGGGCCTGCATAGTGATTGCCTGTGCCATCTAGGCCAGAGATGCCTGCACCTACGCATCAGTCAACCCAGCTGGGTTAATCGGCATAGCCACTCCTTCAGTTGGAGCCTTGGTTGGAATCTGATTGTCCCCAGCAGCTGCTCCTCTTCTCCTCTGACCAACGTTTCTCCTAATATTCATTCTCTGAAAATAATAAGGATTGATGTTAGACACGCTCATAACACCAAGAAATCAAACATTAGGAAAGGCATGATAAGATCAAAAGAAGGGAAATTTTCCTACGCATCATGCACTGTCTAATCCAGGATAGTGGTGCACTTCACTACCATGACTTAGAAACTACTCAATGTGGTTGATTTGAACTTATTATTCTCGAATTTTAACCTAGTGCTCTGATACCAACTTTGTCACGATTGGAATCTAGACCATAGAAGAGACCGTCATCGCTGACCTGTCAGAGGTCACAGACAAGCCTACACACGTTATCCTTACTTCATCTAGGTTAATTTTAGCGGAAAATTTGAACTTTTTGTCTCCTTATTTAATTCTAATCATTTTAAACCTAACATCATAGGCATTCACAAATCAACCATCTAATATAAAGATAATCAAATAAAAGAAACACTTCATAATTGTATTAAACAGATTTTTGCTAAAACGACACCAATACAATGTTTGAAATTAAAGTGGAAAGAAACTCTAGTCGAACATGCTCCACTAGCTAAAGCCTACATATAAGCTAGATAATAATGGTAGACATCCTCGAAATCATGAGGGCCTACCAAGTCCGGATGAAAAACTCCACGTCCGAATAGCTGCAACGTCAAACTGTGAGATCTAGCATCCACCTGTGACTGCACCTAAAAATATAGAGTTGTATGGGATTAGTACACACTTGTACTAAGTATGGGTATATGCAGGCACACACCAAGGACATGCATGAGTGAGCATTGCTCTTTCCTAACAACATGATTATGGAAAGCCAAGTTAGTGGACTTACCAAATTGAGATTTGGAAAGTTAGTAAACTTTCCAAATTTGGATTAGGAAAGTCATTGAGCTTTCAAAATTTTGATTAGGAAAGTTAGTGAGCTTTCGAAATTTGGATTAAGAATGTCATGCAATGAGGATAACATGCATTATCATACATATCATATTGCACACAACAAATAACATCTTACACTTAGCATATATCATATGGCATATAGAACATAACAACTTCAATATCATTCATTCATATGCCATGAGACCTTGGAATCATTGACTTAACGTTAAGACATTCCAGAAATGAGGGCACAACATATGGAACCTCAACTATGGAGTCTACTTTAGCAAGCACAGAGTCTGCTTCATTCATTCATACGTACTCCATTTCATTTCATTCATGGACAACTTTAAACACAAGCTATACCTAGGATGTAGTTTAAGACTTTCTTTGGGTTCGTTGTGCAATGACAAAGAATGACCTAATGTCATTACATTAGTCTAACTCAACTTTTGATAATCCTATCCTAACACCTTTTGTATCTTTCATTTTATTATGTGCATCATTTAAGGCTAGCTTCTTTCATTCATTGGGAGCTTTAACTTTAAGCGACATTGATCATGTGAGCATCATGAAATCCAGTGCCATGAAACCCCACACCAAAAAGAGGTGGAATCACCCGCCAAAGTGACCCAAAACATGCTAGCGTACATGGGAATTGAACCTCGCCAGATCCCTATATTGGCAGCATAGGTTCGAAGACTATGAGATATAAGGAGAACCATACCCGGCATGCCGGACAGTATCATCTCATGAGAGTAATATGAATCTCCGCCTTTCTCGAAAGAAGGCATCGCCGCTCATAGCTAGTCCATCGGTACTCAGTATAAAGTTCCATTACATTAAGCTCGTACGTCATGGAAGCTGGCGTCTAGTATGAGGACATCATAGCTTAATAGATGATTTCTCATCTCATCATTAGTATTAAGTGTGTTAATCTCAATACTTTCATTAAAGTGTTCATAGAGACTGGTCTCTTCATTAACTTTACACTTTCATAGGTGAGTACGTTTTAGTAACAGTTACTTAGTCTCATTTGAGATTGCTCTCATCTTTTACAATAGCCTCATATCATGTTGTCACCACATTCATTAACATTAGAACATTTGCTCTTCATAATTACTAACCCCTTTTTACGGGAATGTTCATTTTATTATTTCATTGCTCATTTCGTTATATGCCAATGCACTTGGCCATTAAGTGTATCCTACAGTAGTTCTTAAACCTTCTAGGGTTTCATCATTTCATCACATGTATCTGGTTCACTTATTTTTCATCATATGCTAGACTTATGGGTCTATACATACAAGCCGTGAGACTTCATTCATAGTTTGTTAAATGAATCATATCTTCCTAAGATTATGTAGTACAAGACTTATGTATCTTGTATTTATGCAAAGATCTCGATTTCAATCTATGTAGGTAGATTATTCTTGAAAATTTTATTCACGTATGATTTATGTATCAATACAGAAATTTGGGCAAGGTAACCCAAGTTCGAACCCCTTAGACAATAGTACATTTTTCCTTGACTTTATTTTTAGTCTTCATGACATTGGGACCGTAGATAGAGCCCCAACATTAACATTCTATCTTTATTTTTCTCCTTGGATTGTCCTATTATTTGACCCAAGTGTTGTCGCATCGAACCCCCACAACCCCTTTTATTTTTCATTCAAAATTGTGTTGTCTAATTCGCCTAGATCAAGAGGTTGTGTGATCAAACCCCCACAGCCTTTCCTTATTTATTCTTTAATTTCATTTGGGGCTGTGAGATTGTGGGTTTGAACCCCCTATAGCCTCCTTATTTTATTTTTATTTAAAATTCACTTCGCTAGGCGTTTGGCAGTGAGGTTGTAGGATCGAGCCTCCACAACCTCACTTTATCTTCTTATTTATTTCGCCCTTCTCTTTTCCAGCCTTGAGGTGATGGTGTCGATTCCCACACCTCACATATTCTTTTCTTTTGTTTTCTTCTTTCACTTGATTCGCTGCCTGGAGGTTTTGGGTTCGATTCCCACGCCTTCTAATTTATTTATTTAATTTTGTTGCACTCTCCTTTCTCACCCAATACACACCATTTCAAATCCCCCTGACCCCTTTTATTTTTCTTGAGAATTTAAGGTGTTATTGGGATGAGGTCACAAGTTCGAATCCTGGTGGACTCATCCCTTTAAAATCAATTAAATTTTCCAGATTTCACCTCTATATTATAGCCTAAACCAAACTTATATTTTTGGCAGGAAATTAATTATTTTCTCAACTTATTTTCATCATTATTTCCACTTGAAAACTTAGGACAATTCATGGATCGTTTAAAACTTTTTAGGAGGGGGTATTTCATGGATCCGTTTAGCAAAAATTGTAACACTAAAATCAGCCCCATTTCCATTTTAATTAACATCACGATTTCATAGATTTATATACGTAATATAAAAACGAAAACAATGTTAAACTTGAAGCCTTAATTCGGCCTTATTCAAGTACATTCACAGTAACGTTTTTTGCACATGCGCACACTTGCACAAACTTTCAATACATGGTTCCCTATCATACGATTTCAAGTACACAACATAATAATATTCATCGGTAAATATAACATACACCTAATTCTATCAGCAATCATACTTAACCTACGATTCATTGGGACCTAGTAACAGGGGTATGCAAAGAGGGAAACAATCCTAGTTTTAGTATGAACGATATGAACCTTAAGGGGTCTCTTTGGAAAAGGGATCAAGAGAATAAAAACCATATCTTTTTTACGTTAAACTCTTTAATTTCTGCCCAAAAACTTCACCGAAGAACACGTCTAAACCTCCTCAATATCAACTCCACTCGAATGACAACCTCCCTTAGCCTAGTGTGAGAAAAATGTTTGTTTTCTTGTCATTTCGTGGAGTTATTCAAGAGTAAAGAAATTCGATTATTTTGATGATTTTGTATCTTATTGTGGCAGAGAAATTTTGTGTGAAATAATAAGGGAGATTGAAGGTGAAAGTTGAGAGATAGACGTGAGAGAGTAGGAGTTATGTTAGGCTTAGGAGTCTAGATTAGGACTTAGTCAAATAAGGTTGACTTAATTATTAAAAAATATTATTTTTATTTTATTTTAAATCATCTAATGAATAATTGTTATTAATTAATTATATTAAATCAATTGCTTAAATTAAAATCACATTAATTCATTGCCTCCACTTAGGTTCGAATCCGGGTAAAGCAAGACTTCACTTCAAGAGCTCAATTTCGGCTCTCTCTCCCCATATTGACCCTCCACCTTATTAATTAAATAATTAATTATATATTTAGGGAAATTACAATATTACCCTTAGCCTGGAAAAAGACCATTTTACCCTTAGACCCTCCAAACCTACGATTTCTTCTTTTTAAGTCTGGTAAAGACTCCTTCGTGTAAATATTCGTAAGCCCTATATGGTTGGACCCAACCATTCCAAGCTCAAATAATTCCCCAAGTTAGTTTTCTTGGCTGTAGAAAGGGTTTCAATGTTTGGTTCTATGCACATCAATCCGTGTGAACCCTTGTCTAATCATAGACATTCTTGACACATTAAACTTTACTTAGTATATCCATTTTTAGGGTTGTTACACATTCTTTAGTTATTGTTATTATCATTAAATTATTTTGTTATTATTCTTGGTATATTTTGTTAGCATGAAATTAAATTTTTTCCCTTGATCATTATTAACTACATATATAGAAATATGTTTCTAGAATTATTTATTATATTTCTTAATAGATTTTTGTTAGCGTAAAATTACATTTTTTACCTTGGTCGTCCTCCCAATTCACTCATCAATATAATAATAATTACTCTATTTTACTACTATTTTAATTTAATTCTTAATATTTTTTCTATTCATTATGCTTATAAAAATGCCTACTTTTTAAATAAAAAATTTTCATGAATTAATTATTTTCATCTATATTTAACTCTAATTAATATACTTGAAAATAAATAAATGTGTTAAATTTAATAATATATGTTAGATTGAAATTAAAGAAAAAGATGTTAAAAAGAAACTTTAAAATAACAATGAATATGATGGTATATTTGTATTAAAGACGACCAAGAATAAAAATGTAATTTTATTCAAACAAAAATCTATCAGTGGAACCAATCAAAATTAAAATTAAAATTTATATATATGTTTAATTTTTGTGTATTAAAATATTTTAAAATTTTGTGATCTTAAATATACTATATAAAAAAAAATAAAATTCAGAAATTATTTTCTTTTCAAAATAAATTAAAAAATAAGTTCATATAAATCGAAAAGGAGGGAGTCATATATTAAAAATGAAGTATATATGTGTGTGTGCGTGTGTTTGTGTGTATGGTATAATTAAATGAGCTTTCATATATTTTATTTTTAAAAAAACCGATTGTCTTCCTTCTATTAATTTGTGCATATGTGTGGAGTTTTATTGATTTAAACATTTTAAATATAAAAATATAATGATTTGAAAACTTTAATTCTTCGTTTTAATTTTTAATTTGTTACATATTTGAAAATACATAAAAAAGAAGCTTAAAAACGCAATGTAACTATTTAAGATATTTTTAGAAAAACATATATAATGAAATTTGGTTGATTTCCTTATTTTTATCGAAAAAAAGTTGCATATATTGTTTGAAAATAAGTAAGAGTTAAAAAGTACTATGAATCACAAAAAAAACACAACTAAAAATATATGAAATAATATAAGAAATTACACTGACTTTCCTAAAATAACATAAAATAGAACATATGTACTAACATATATTATTCAAAAATTATACAAAAGGTACATAAATTAACAATTTAAAATATTTTTTGAAAAACACATAAAAATTTAGTTCACTTTTTCAAATTTCATTTGTGTCACATAAATTGAAAGAAAAAAACTAACATACGTTGGTCCTGCGCTGGCGCGGACACCTGATATACATACATACATATATATATATACACACACACACACACACACACACACACATATATATATATATATATATATATATAATTGTCTATTTCTTTTATAAAAGAAAGTAAATAAACATGTTGGTTTTCTTTTCATGAAAATAATTTTCAATTATAATATAACCATGTCTATACACATTAATATTTGTGGAAATTCGTCTGTCACGTTTGTGTTGTAAATGAAACATTTGGGTCATAATACCCTTATTCGACTCAGGAAACTATGTTTATGGGTATACCTATAACAACAAATTAAAATTAATGGAAAGGTGATACTAAAAAGGAAAGGAAATTTAAGAATGTGCTCACTCTGAACAATGTATGTATCAGAAATAGTTGAACTAAGTAGAAACAAATATTTGTGAGAAAAAAATTACCTCATAGAGGGCTTTTCAAACTCAACAATTTTTTTTTCTTACTTACTTGAGTCAAATTGTATGTGACATGAACTCTTACGACATGTCGATACGAAACATTGTAAGGAAAACTGTTCAACATAAAAGTTTTGTCAAACTTTGAGTGCAACAAATATAAATGTCAATGTGTTGTATCTAAGTAGGTTAAGCATTCTTATAAATTTGTTGGAAGGAGCTATAATTCCTTTTATAAGATTTATACGAACATTTATGATATGAAACGAACACCATATCGTGGCAGTAAAAGAGTATCTGATAACTTTTATTGACAAATGTATTGCATAAAATTATGTCTATTTATATAATAGTAAGGATGACACAATATAAATGTCTAGGCAATACAAAATTGAAGTTGAAAATCAATTGGAAAAAAGATAAGAAGTTATAGGAAGGGAGAGTATAAATCTTGTTTAGTCGAAATATGTTTGGGAAGTGGAATTATCCGTCAAACTACTATCATACTCACCTTAATCTAATGTAACTTATTTATTTATTATATGAACTTTGAAGGAAATGATGGATGCATTACTAATATGTTTAGTTTTACCACAAAACTTGTGTGGAGAAGCTATCTATCAGAAAAATCGAACAACAAAAAAGTTTTATCTTATTTGAAATGTTTCAGTGTTTTGGGGTGTCTAACCAATTCTAGGGTGCTATGCTAAAAGGGACAAGATTGGAACTAAGAATATCAATAGTAAATTATACTTCAGTAGTGTAGTTAAGGGTCTAAAAAGACCTTGGAAAGAACAAAATGAGATTGTACTTGATTAATAAATTTAGGGGTATAGAATATGTCAAACGACATCTTCTTCTTTTAAATTTTATTTTGTTACATTTTTTCTTGATAATAAGTCTCATATATTTAATGAAGCTGTTGTTTGAAAACTATATTTTTGGGAAAGAAGTTGTCAATAGTGAGGTTGATACAATGTTGAGTAATCACACATGGAGGCTAAGTGAACTCCCTTCCTGAAGTATATTACTTTTTGATTCATTAAATGAATGTGAAAACAACTTATTAAATGGAGAACTGGAGAAGGAAATTTACATGGAACAACCTGAGGGTTTTACGGTTCTTTGGTGCAAACTTGTTAAGTCAATTTATGGAATAAAACAAGAACCCAATAAATGAAATGTGAAATTTCACCAAATCATGTTGTCTAATGGATTTAAGAATAATGAAAGTGATTAAAACTTTTATGTTAAAGATACTCCAAATAGCAAGGTCATTGTTTCTTCGTATGTTGATTTATGTTGATCATTAAAAGAGACACTTATTACATAAAAACTTATAAACATATAAAAAAAAGAATTTTTGAAGATCTTGGAGTTTATGACATGATCTTAGGAATAAGAATTCTTAAAAATCCACAATGTGCAGTATTGTCATAGTCTCATTACATCGAAACGTGCTTGACAAGTTAAATCAATTCTAGTTTAGTACTTCTAAGATTCCAATAAATGCGAGCTTTGCACATTAAAATAATGCAGGTGAAAGTGACTCATAATTGAATTATACTAGAGTATTGGGATGTATGATGTACATTGTGAAGTGTGCGTGATCAGATCTAATATGTGTAATTAGTAAACCAAATCGATTCATTAGTAATCATAAACAAACTTATTGGATGAAAATGAAAATATTCTAGGGTATTGAAAACATAATAAAAAATATGTGTTTTATTATTAAAAATATCAAACAATATTTATAGTATACAGTGATGCAATATAGATCACTGTTAAAATAAAGAAATATCCACGAGTGTAGATGTGTTGGTGTTAGTTAGAAAACAGTCTTTAGTGAATCTTTCAAATAGACGTGTATTTGTCACGCCCCGAGCATATACCCTAGTTGTGGAAGACAGTCGAAAATCATCTTTGGCCTCCTGAGAATCCTTGGCGTGTCTTACTTACTCTGCAGAATACTTAAATAAAAGAGATATAACTCATGAAATAAGTGAGTAAATAATATATTAGATGAAAATGGAAAAACAATTCTTAAATAAATAAAGCTGATATGAATATAACTAAAGAACTATAACTATCTATCTATCAAACCTCTAAAAAAATAAGGATGTCTGGACAGTACCCCCGATCATCCTAAGAACTTAAAACCAGAAAGAAAATGGTACATAGAGTCCACTGGTTGCAATGAGACTCAATAATTGACTCTTAATGTGAACCTGATAAACGAGGTGCTGGATGTTGATCTTGGGTACTTGCATCTGCATTATAAGATGATGCAGTCCAATTGGAATCAATACATTAAATGTACGAGTATGCGAGTTAGAATGCTACACATAACATTGGCTTGAAAAGATTTTCAAAGAAACATTTATCTTGACTCTTTTCAACTTATTAATAACTTAACTCATAAAAAAGCAATGAAACACATTTTTCATATGTTCATACTTTATAGCGGGAAGATTACTTTCCTCAAGTTTATGCAATTTTTACATTAGAAACACATCAGCAGATGCTACAGTTTTCTTTTCTGTCTTTCGTACCGACACCTTGTTGACAAATTTAAATATCAATTGGTAATCTCTTTGAGAATTTTCTTTGGCAGACCTGCATGTTTGATGACCCCACTCTCTATGGTATGTTTAGTGAATTCACTAAACGGCTTGCATACTTCAACTGATCAGATCCCTTTCACAGGCACGCCCTAAATGATTCTAGAGTTTCCTTATCCAAAGAAATCTTGATCTCTCTAAGATTAAACCTAACTCCCCATCACTCTACATGTCCATCTTATAGTAGAACTCACACACTTATAGCTCATGCATGAAAGTATGTTGCTGGGCCCTCAAATAGGTAACCCCAACCTGCTAGGGAAACATAATTTACAAGATTGTTCATACCGAATTGTGTTAGGATTTCAGGGTCGAACACTCTAGCACACAAAACCTTTTGGTTCTCCATATCTAATATACATTTTCCCCTTATCGCCACAATTTCCTCAAACTACTTTTCAACATGAGAACTTGGTCCCTTGAAGGACTCTGATTTCACAGTGATCTTTTTACACACACTCTTTCTTCACTGGAGATTTCTTCATTGACTTGTGACTCCTTTTTTAACCCTTCGAGTCTCTCATTCCTTCCTTTATTTAGCCACAACCATAGGAATGTTATCACATGTAGTCTCACTAGACCCTACAAGAAGAGGAGTTGAAGTAGGGACCTTAGGTACAAGACCATCTCTTCTTCTCTTAATATTTCTTTAGATTTGCATTTCATTTGCTTCTATGCCACTTCCCATCATCTTTTACACCTCTCCTCTAGTGGAATATCTTTTCTTGTCCCTTTTTTGTGAGACTTAACCATTTTCCATTTCCACTTTCTTTTTCTCTCCTATTCAGACTTAGTAGGTTCATTTTAAAGTTACTTCTAATTATCATCACCAACACCTCCTAGATTTGGGACAACCATTGTTGAGACATTAGTACCTTGAACCCGTTTTCTACTCCACACTAAAAGAGTTTCCTCTTCCACCTACTCCTCACAATTGACATCAAAAGAGATAGGAGTTTGGTCGAACATGGGTTGAGTACTATGACCGACCTATTCCGACGATCTCAACTCTTTTTCCAAAGGAGTTGGTTGAACATATCCTTTAAGAGAGGCTATGCTTTGTATGGCCACCAGTTCCTCTACTACTGCTAGAATATTAGACTCTGGACCCTTTAACTCAGGCAAATATCCTTCCAAAAGGCACTCATACATGGAAGAAGGAATAGCCTTAAAATCCACTTCTTTCCTCAGTGGAGAGATCAATAGTGGGCTTTGCAATTGACTGAGCATTGAAATGTAGTAATATCTCACAGGATAGAGCTAAGGTTGGAGAACAGGTAAAGATGTCCCCAGGTTGGTTTGCATGAGAGGTCATCACTTCAGTGTGGGATGTGTTGGATTCACCCGTCTCACTAACTCTACATACTGGAGTAGACGAACATTGTTCTGGGGAGGAATGGAGAAATTGAATGAATTGATATTTTCAATTTCTTGGTAGACAGGGAGGGTTAAACATAACAATACTTGGACATTTTGATGTGATGTGAAAATAAAAAAAACAAACCATTGAATTTAAAAAAGAGTTAGGAAGAGATTATTATTGTTGAATCCCTGAACAATGGAGACATTTGTATTTAAACTGAAGGGCCATCGGAAATGGAAACGATGAATGGGAGGAGGACACATCCCTAGCTTCATTATAGTTTTGGAAAATCTTGCTTTGCTCAAAGGCTTTGTAAAGATATCAACCACTTGGTCTTCTGTCGTACAAAATCTCATCACCACATCTTCTATGTGTTTAGTCCTCATATGATGAATAGGATTTTTTTCCATGGTTATTGGATTAGTTTTGTCGCATATGAGGGAAATAGTGTCTACGAGGACACTAAACTCTTCGATCTATTACTTCATCCATAGGAGTTGAGAACAACATGAGGCAGAAACCACATATTCAGTTACTGCTGACAAAACTACTCAATTTTTCCTTTGTGTACACAATGAAATAAGTGTTGATCCTAGGAAATGAGTCATGCCTGATGTACTTTTTACATCAACCAAAAAACCTATGCAGTCAGCATTAACATAAGCGATTAGATAAAAAGTGTCACATGAACAGTACAAGAGGACCACGTCATGTGTTCCCTATAAGTATCTCACTATTCGTTTGGCTCTCTTCACGTGTGTTTCTTTGGTTCTGCTTAGAATGTGGCACACATTCCTACATTGAATACTATGTTAGTCCTGCTTGCAGTGAGGTAAAGATGTGACAAATGATTCCTCTGTGCAGTGTCATATTTACATCAACTGTTTCTTTATCCAAGTCAATTTTCACACTTGTGGTCATGGTAGTATCAAGAACTTTGGCCTCAAGCGGGTTAAATATTTTTAGCAAATCTTTTATGTACTTCTATTTAAATATTGATGTTCAATGATATGACTATTTGATTTGCCTCCCTAAGAAGAATGTAATCTCCCCCATCATGTTCATTTCAAATTTACTACTCATCAAACCGGCAAACTCTTTACATAGAGAATCTTAAGTAGCGCCAAAGATAATGTCATCTACTTATACCTCCACAATCATTAACTCTTAATCTCTGCATTTTAGGAATTAAGTGTTATCAGTTTTACCTCTTTTGAACCCATTTGCAAGAAGAAATATTAACGAGCTCTTATACCAAATCAAGGAGGTTACTTTAGACCACAATGAGCATTATCCTGCTTCCACAAATGGTTTGGGAGATCAGCATATTCAAAATTTTAAGGTTGTTTTACATACATTTCCTCTTTTATATACCAATTCAAGAAGGTACTCTTCATGTCCGTTTCAAACAGTATGAACTCCATGTAGGCAGCAAAAACTATTAAGATTTTGAAGGCTTCCATTCGTGCTAAAAGAGCAAAGGTCTCGTCAAGGTCAACATTAAATTATAGTTGAGAAATATCACTTCAAAGAATTAAGATGTTAATGATTGGAATTATATAGTGAAGCTTAAAATAACAAAACTTTGACGCAATCTAACTGAACAAAATTAATTGAATATGTAAGAAGTTCATTCAAGAGAATATATTAACAAAATACTACATTTGATATAAGAAATGATCAAATTTTTAACAGATTATCGATTTACAATTTTCAAATTAAATAAAATAAATTCAAATTACCCTCCGAGGTCCTAGCTCCTACTCATCAAATTAAATATTTCGGAAAATATCACTAAAACTAAAATTCAAAATTTTTCTTCTTGACTCCTACTCATCAGATAAAATTAAATAAAAACCTTACCCTCCTATAGTTCTATTCATCAAATTAAATGCTTAAGCAAATAAAAAGAACTAAAAATTCAAAGTTTACCTTCTTAGCTCCTACTCATCAAAGTAAATTAAATATTATTTCAATTTTTCTTTCTTACTTCTATTCATAAAACTAAATGCTTACGAAAATATCACAAGAACTAAAGTTTGAATTTTTTCCTTTTTGACTCCTCATCAAATTAAATACATAAGAAAATATCACAAGAACTAAAGTTTGAAATTTTTCCTTTTGACTACTACTAATCAAATTAAATCAAATAAAGTTTAACATTTATCGTGCTGACTCCTACTCATCAAATTAATTTAAATAAATGTGATAATCAATTAAGTGAAATTACTAATCATCAGGATCCTTCTCATCAAGAAATAATGTATTACCATAATCTTGAATTTTTTCCTATATATACAAGTTTCTTAACTCTAGCTTTGCTTCCAATCCTCTTTAATTTGCATTCTCAAATAACTCAAAGTTATCAGCTTTATTGTAAGTCTGTAAGTTTCTTCATCAACTCTTTGTAATTTATTTGTGCGTAGAAATCAAATTCATGTTCTTTTTTGTTTTCATCAATGAAAGAGTAATCGGTTGTCTTTTATTTTTGTGGGGTTATTTAACATTATGGTTTGAGGTTTTATTTTTTTATAATTATTTTTATCTTTATGATGAATGATTGCTTTGTTTTCATTCTACATTAGTGATGGACTGCAACAAAGAAGATGTCGCCAAGGCTAGAGGCTTTGTAGAAGAGATGATGGAGAAGGATGATGTTCCTAAAAGATCCTTTGAACTAGAACCTGCCTTTTTAACTTCGTACCAATTAGGTGTGTATGCTTCATCCATAGACCAAAGAGAGATAAAAATTTCATGGACTCTGTGAATTCTGTTGAAGATTGGGTTGCATTAGTACCTAATCAGGCTCCTGAACCCGAGTTTTACAAATATGCTGATGAGAAATAACCGGAGAAATTTCAAATTGGCGAATGTTGGGAGATATACGATGTTGAAGATGTCTTGCCTCGGTACTATGGGCAGCTAATGAAGATAGATCTTCTCCCTAAGTTTGTGCAACATGTTGGATGGTTTTATGTGCGTCCGCTTCCAAAAAGTACAATACTGGGGAATGATAAAATAATGCCAATTGGTTTTCAAGTGTTCATGTTTTGAAATAGTAAGCTGAACAAATATACAGTAGCCAACAACTTTTCTTATGTAGTAGCTGCAGAACCTTTGAATAAAGTTTTATGCAAGATCTTCCCCAGAACAGGTGAAGTTAGGCAGTATAACTAGAGTTCTCAGCTCATAAAGGTAATAATCTAGATCATCTTGCATAAGAGATTATTGAAATAATTGATGTTTCCGATAATTAGGTAGATGTGAAGATCTTAGTACTTCAAGTATGTCTACATGGCTCGAGTTGAAGAAGAAGATACTGACAAAGTAGTGAAAAAATGTGTACCGGATCATCTCAAGTTCTCTAATCAAATTCCTGCTTATTGTTTTACAGAAGAGAGAGGTGGTAGCTTGCGATGTTTATGGGAGATTGATTCAGCAGAATGCCTCTGTATTTACTATGTACTGATTGAAAAATCAAACTTTTGTTTTCTTTATCGTAGACCGAAATGAGTTTTTATGGATTTCTAAAACTCAACTTAAAAATGATATTTCAAATAAATTATTCAAAATATTTTTTTAAGGTTTAAAAAGTATAGATTTTTCCATCCATATTTTCTTATACTTCTCTTATTAATTATTGTGAATTACCAACTCACAATAATTAATAAGAGAAGTAAAAGCAAATACAGATTGCATTAAAAATCTACTTTTTAAAATCCCCTTAAAAAACATTCTGAATAATATATTTGAAATCTCAATTTGTTTTGAGACATAAGTCAATTTAATAAAAACTCTTTTTCGCCTGTGCAAAAGAAATGAAAAGTTAGATGCTTGAATCTGTACATAGTAAATATAGAGGAAATCCTGATGGATCAAGCGCCCAGAATCCTCGCAAGCAACCACCTCTTTCTTCTCTTAGGGGAAAAGCAAGAATTTGATGAGAGAATATGAGATGTTGTGATATATATATTTTCACTACTTTGCCGGCCTCTTCTTCCACTCGAGCCGTGTAGACATACTTGAAGCCTTTTACCAATTCTAAGAACTTCACATCTACATAATTGAAGGAAACATCCCATATTTCAACAAACTCGTATTGGAAATCTTCTAGCTTATTACCTTTCATCAGCTGAGCACTCCAATTTTTATATGCTATCTGTTCTAAGGAAGATCTTGTCTACACCCTTCTTCAAGGGTCCTGCAGCTACTACATATGAAAAGTTGTTGGTTACATTATGTTTGTTCACTAACTATTTTGAAATTCGAACAATCCACAACCAATTGACATTTTTTTTATCATGACAGCCTAGTGTAATTTCAATGAGTGAGCGCACACATAAAATCATGCAACACCCAACACAAACTCAAGGAGAATATTTGTCTTCTTTATCTGCCCATATTAACGAGGCAAGGCATCTTGATCGTTGTATGTCATGCAACATTGGCCATTTTGAAAAAAACTTCAGTGATCGCTTATCATCAAATTTGTAAAACTTGTGTTCACAAACCTGATTAGGTAATGATACAACTCACTTATTAGCAAATCTCCAAAAGTGCATGAAATTTGTTATCGCTCTTTGGTCTATGGATGAAATAGAAACGACTATTTGGTAATTAGGTAAGGAGGAGAGTCTAGTTCAAAGGATCCTTCAGGAACATTATCTTTGGCCATCATCTCATAAGAAATGCCTCTCGCATTGGTAGCCTGATTTTTGTTGCAGTTCATCACTAGTGTAGAATGAATAAAGATCAATCATTCATCATCAAGACAAAAGATTCATTTAAAAATCAAATTTGAAACCACAAGATTTAGAACCCCACAAACAAAGAAAAAAAATATAATGATCACTCTTTGGTTGATGAAAACAAAAAAGAACTTGACTTTGATAGAGAGAGTTGACGAAGAAACTTACAGTGAAGCTGATAACTTTGTTTATTTGAGAATGCAAATTAAAGAGGATTGGAAGCTATAGGATAGTGAAGAAATTTGTATGTATGGGAAAGTTGTCAAGATTGTGCTATTACATTATGTATTGATGAGTAGGTTACATGAGGATAAAAGCTTTGTTTGATTTTATTTGATGATTAGGAGTCAAAAGGAAAAATTTAAAATTTTGGTTCTTGTGATATTTTCTTAAGAACTGAATTTGATGAATAGGAGCTAAAAAAGTAACATCAAAATATTATTTCATTTTGCTTTGATGAGTAGGAGCCAACAAGGTAATTTTGAGTATTAGTTCTTTTATTTTCTTAAGAAACTAATTTGATGAGTAGGACTATAGGAGAGCAAATTTGGGATTTGGTTTAAATTAACTTGATGATTAGGAGTCAAGAAGGTAAATCTTAAATTTTAAATATATTGATATTTTGTCAATTATTTAATTTGATGAGTAGCAGCTGGGACCTCTAAGGGTAAATTTTGAGTATTATTTTATTTAATTTGATGAATAATAAAAAAATGGTAAATGAATAATTTTTTAAAATGGATCATTTCTTATGTCAAATATAATATTTTTTTTTAATGTTTTCTCTTGAATGAACCTTATTACCTACCCAATTAATTTATTCACTTACATTGCATCAAATTTCTTTTATTTTAACCTTCACTATAAAATTTTAATCATTAATATCTTACTGATTTGAAGTGATGTTTCTTAAGTAAAATTTAGTCTCACAATCTCCTCAACAACAACAAAATATAATGGCATCATTACTAAAGACACCTTCCATAAATTCGCTAGAATCGATGTGTACTTAAAAATTACAAATAATAGAAATGACTCAATTGTAGAAAAGCATATAAAGTAATGTATAGTGTTCTTTGTATCTAAAAAGTCCCCCTACCTCTTATCAATATGTTTGATGAGTTTTAAAATATTCAAATGAAAAGAGAAGAGTTGCAACTTTTCTGAAGAATTGTGACTTCAATTAAAAGTTGCGACTTTTATGACGTGCTGTGACTTTTATGAAATGTTGTGACCTGTTGAAGGTTTGTAACTTATCAGTGGTTGTGAACTTTTCGATACTGCACAATAAATATTTATTCATATTATCCTTTGTTTCCTATAAATAGAGAGATTTCCTCACATTTTATAACAACCAATTTTCTTGACTTCTTCTACTAAAAAATTTAGCATACTAAGTGTACTCTATTGCAATTGAGTGGTTCGATGACACTATGGATATATGTATTGATGCACCCATGAGTAAGATCGTTCTATCATGACAGGACATTTCCAGTTAACCCCGGGTACTTAAGGGGAGTGATTTCCTTATGAAAACAGTTTATTCAGTGTACTCGATTTCTTCTTTGATAAAATACTTCATATATTATTTCTAATTTATTTCTAATTCAGTGAAATTAGGTCTTAGACCTAAATCACACCCCAAAAGTTAGCTCAAAGGCAGGATGATTGTCCAAGCCTTTTAAGGAGTCCACCCATCTCATTAACCACCGATGTGGGATTTTTGTTATTCTTTAACATCCAACATCATATCCAATGCTTAGCATCTGGTGCATGGAAAATTTTTTATTTTTGGGGCCCTAACATCGGGTGAGATGCACCATTCTCTGATACAATATGAAATTAGGTCTCAGACCTATCTCAAATCCTAAAAGCTAGCTCAAAGGGAGGCGTATTTCCCAAGCCTTATAAGGAGTCCAACCATCTCATTAACCACCGATTTTACATTTTTTTCAATCATTAACAAATTCTATTTTCTCTATTGATTTAATTCTTTAGTATGATGAATACTATTTAATATTTATTTTTTCTACTAAGTTCTTCAATGTTTTCACACTAAGTATCTTAAGGAAATTAATATACTGTTGGATATTTTGTATTTTACTACTTGAGGGAAACTGATCATGGATGTACAAGATTACTGCACTACTCTTCTAGAATTTGGTGTCCTATTTAGTGAGGTCGAACTAATAATGTACGGAAGAACTGTTGGTATTTGTGTTAACGATTAAACAAGTTAACCTTATTATCATATATATTATTATAAGTGAGAAGATTCAAAACTCAAAGTTGAATTAACATTTTATCCTTGTATTAATATAATTAATATTAATGTTATAAACTATAACTAAATATTTAATTAATAACTCATTTAAATCAATGCTTGAAACAAATTCACATTGACAATTAATTTCTCTTTTGTTGTAAAAATCAAAAGTATTTGAAGAGTTTTTTCTTTAAATAAATTTGATTTGGACTAAAATTAGCAAACTAATTTAATGTAATTTAATTTTACTTATTCAAAAGTCATCCTAGCTACTGTTATAAAATACACAACATGCTCTTCATGTAAATGATAAGAGGATGATGAGAGATTGTCAAGCAAAAATTAATCTTGTTCATCGTTTTTTATTGCAGTAAGTTCCTTTTGTTTTTATTCTCTCCTCCTTGTCCGGCATAAGTATTTTTATGTCCTTTTTTAATATTTTGATCGTTTTACTTTCTTATGATTTTGTTTTTCTATTGTAATATATTTGATACAACATGAAAATTAGTGATATACAATTCATGTTCTACTTTATTTCTTAATTATTGAAGAAATTCATAATAAAATATTAAACTTTTATTTGACATGCGACTTTCGATAGAGTGTTTTACTTTAGTATAAATATATTTTCGAAATTATTATTTATAAGTAGTGAGAGGAATAACTAAAATATTGATTTTATTAATCTATTATTTATTTGTGGAAACATTCAATCTTAAAATTCACCAAATATCTACAATAATTCATGTTTAAAAGTTTGTGTTGCTCAATTTGTACTCATTATTCAAAGAGAAGTTCTGTGAAAAAAAGAGTACTATTCTTTTCTCTTCGTAAATCATATGTACAATATTTCTCTAAGGTTAAAAAGAAGATGTATATATGATACAATAATAAAAATAATTAACATAAAAATTATGATGATGACTGCAAATATGTTGCGTAATATATCATGTGTTTATATCATTTGCATATGTACCAAATTGATGAGGTCTTTTAATTAGAACTTATAAATTGTATGCTTCAAACTTGTATGTACTGTAATGAGAAACTATTTATTGTTGATGTAAAATTTAAATTATGGCTTAAAAATTGTCAAACTCCAATCTCATGATACATTTTGCCTTAGAAATATTATTTTATTTAAGAGAATGTGATCTTCTTCTTCCTGGTTATTGAATGTTAATTTATTAATCATACCCATAATTTTTTATAAATTGAAAGTTAAACATAAAACTTTTCTCCATTATCATGTAAAAACCTTTCAGAATTGAAAATTCAATATGCTTTTAAAGAACCAATTTACACAAATTTATGTTTTGTGCACATTTCAACATGAGAAGAAAAAAGAATGAGAAACTGCAAATGAAGGATGAAAAAAAATGCTCGAATATATTATCTATTTAATGTTCTTCTTCATACTATATTTTTATTATTATTTAGTGAAAAAACTACGAATGGTAAAACTATTATTGTTAATTTCAGCATTTCCTATTTATAACTCAAAATTTTTTTGTATATATAAATTTAATAATAAGGAACAAACGTGCAATGCACGTTCCCGAAATCTAGTTATTTATATAAAGAGGAAAATAGTTTCTTAAATTTAGATCATAAATATCGTATGTTTTAGGAAATGATTTGCAACACATGTTTTTTAAATGGATTTGTCTAAGCAAATAGTGTTGTCTTAAAAATTCTTTAGTTTGCAGAATGAAATATACATATTTTGGTTCGATAAGATACTATGTGAAAATGTTCTAGTTTGAAGAATATTTGAAAAGAAAAACATATCTATATGATAATCCAAGAATATGTTTTATTCTATTTGGACTATAAAAATGAAAAATCTTTGTAGTTTTATTCTCCTTTAAAATTTAATTATGTCAAATTTTAGGAGTCTAAAAACTTTTGTAATCTTAAACTCTGTATAAATTATACTATGCGATTGACATTAAGAATATGAAAACTCCACTCAATAATTCATCATTATACTTTTGGTTTTCTACTCCATTTACACTTGAAAATGATTCGAAGTCATGAAAACTTCCTCCACATACAAAGTTCATTTAGTTTCGTATTTGAAGAATATAAATTTTTATGTTGAATAGAAAAATTGTAAAAAAATTATCTTCATTATTAGTATTCCAAATAATAAGTTGAATATTTAATGGTGATAAGAAGAGATCAAAAGGGTCTAGTTACTTGAAGTCAATGATATTGTGCCTACGTTAGGTACCTCTATGGAATGAACTTTGATATTGTGTAAAAATTGTCAAATACTTCAATAACATATTGAATAAGATAAAATTAGATATAGTAACATTCATGTATTATATTTAACCCCACAAAACTTTTATAGTATATTTGATATTGTGATAGTTGAGTTTCTCTTTTACTAGCATATAGTATGACTAATATTAAACTATTAAATTATATATATATATTATTTTATTATGTATAAGAGTGAAGTGGGAGGACGATCAAGGGAGAAAATGTAATTTTACGCTAACAAAAATCTAATAAAAAAGATAATAAATAATTCTAGAAACATATTTCAATATATAAAGTGAATAATGATCAAGGGCAAAAATATAATTTCAGTCTAACAAAAATATACAAAGAATGATCACAAATAAGTTAATGGTATCATTCTGTCACGACTGGAATCTAGACCATATAAGAGACCGGCGTCGTTGACCTCTATCAGGTCGCAGACAATACTACATACGCTATCGTTACTTCATCTAGTTTAATTTTAGCGGAAAATTTGAAATTTTTGTTTCCTTATTTGATTCTAAACATTTTAAACCTAACATCATAGGCGTTCAGAAATCAACCATCTAGTATAGAGATAATCCAATGAAACAAACAGTTCATAATTACATTAAACGTATTTTTGCTAAAACGACACCAAGACAAAGTCAGAGATGAAAGTGGAAAGAAACTCTAGTGGAACATGCTACACTAGCTAAATCATACATCTAAGCTAGATAATAATGGTAGACATCCTCGAAAGCATGAGGGCCTACCATGTCCGGATGAAAAACTCCACGTCCGAATAGCTGCAACATCAACGTGTGAGCTCTAGCATCAACCTGTGCCTACACCTAAAAATATAGAGTTGTATGGGATTAGTACACACTTGTACTGAGTATGGGTATATGAAGGCAAACACCAAGGACATGCATGAGTAAGAATAGCTCTTTCCTAACAACATCATTATGGAAAGCCAAGTTAGTGGACTTGCTAAATTGAGATTTGGAAAGTTAGTGAACTTTCAAAACTTGGATTAGGAAAGTCAGTGAGCCTTTCAAATTTGGATTAGGAAAGTCATGTCATGAGGATAACATGCATCATCATACATATCATATTGCACACAGAAAATAACATATTACACTTAGCACATATCATATTTCATATAGAACATAACATCTTTCATATCATTCATTCCTATGCCATGAGACCTTTCAATCATTGACTTAACATTAAGACCTTCCATACATGAGGGCTCAATATGTGGGACCTCAACTAGGGAGTCTACTTTAGCAAACACAGAGTCTGCTTCATTCATGCATACGTACTCCATTTAATTTCATTCATCGGGCAGTGTAAATACCAGCTATACCTAGGATGTAGTTTAAGACTTTTATCGGGTTCATTGTGCAATTAAAAAGAATGACCTAATGTCATTACTTGAATCTAACTCACCTATTCATTATCCTATCATAAAACCTTTGGTATCATTCATTTCATTATGTGCATAATTTGAGGATGGCCTCCATCATTCATTGGGAACTTTAACTTTAACCGACATAGATCATGTGAACATAATGATATCCAGTGTCATGAAACCCCACAGCGAAAAGAGGTGGAATCACCTGCAAAAGTGGCCCAAAACATGCAAGCGTACATGGGAATTAAACCCCTCCAAATCCCTATATTGGAAGTATAGGTCCGAAGACTCGTAGATATAAGGAGACCCATGCCCAGAATGCCGGACATTCTCATCTCATAAGAGTTACGTTAACCTCCGCCCTTCCCGAAATAAGGCATCACCGCTCATAGCTAGTCCATCGGTGCTCAGTATAAAGTTCCATTACATTCAACTCATACGTCATGGAAGCTGGCTTCTAGTATGAGGACATCATAGCTCAATAGATGATATCCCATCTCATCATTAGTATTAAGTATGTTAATATCAACACTTCCATTAGAGTGTTCATAGAGATTGGTCTCTTCATTAACTTTACACTCTCATAGGTGAGTATGTTTTAGTAACATTTACTAGGCTAATTTGAGATTGCTCTCATCTTTTTCAATAGCCTCATATCATGTTGTCACCACATTAATTAACATTAGCACATTTCTCTTCATAATTACTCACCCCTTTTTACGTGAATGTTCATTTTATCATATGCCAATGCACTTGGCATTTTAGTGTGTTTCACACTCTTACATAACCCTTCTAGGGTTTCATCATTTCATTTTTCATTTCATCATTTCATTTTTCATATTGTCATATGCCAATGCACTTGACCAATTAGTGTATCTTACACTTGTACTTAACCCTTCTAGGGTTTCATCATTTCATTACATACATCTTAGGTTCACTTATTTTTAATTGTGTGATAGACTTATGGGTCTATACATACAAGCCATGAGTCTTCATTCATAGTTTGTTAAGTGACTCATATCTTCCTATGATTATTTAGTAAAAAGACTTATGTATCTTGTATTTATGCCAAGATCTCGATTTCGATCTAAATAGGTAGCATTATTCTTGAACATTTAATTCACGTATGATTTATGTATCAATACAGAAATTTGGTCAAGGGAACCCAAGTTTTAATCCCTTGGACAATATTTACATTTTTCCTAGACTTTTTTTAGTCTTCATGACATTGGGACCGTAGATCGAGCCCAAACATCAGCATTCTATCTATATTTTTCTCCTTGGACTCTCCTCTTATTTGGCCGAAGCATTGTGGGATCGAACCCCCACAACCCCTTTTATTTTTCATTTAAAATTGTGTTTTACAATTTGCCTAGACCAAGAGGTTGTGGGATCAAACCCCCACAACCTCCTTGTTTTATTTTTATTTAAAATTGACTTAGCTAGGCGTTTGTCAATGAGGTTGTATGATCGAGCCTAAACAGCCTCACTTTATTTTCTTATATATTTTGCCCTTCTCTTTTTCCAGCCATGAGGTCGTGGTTTCGATTCCCACGCCTCACTTATTTTTTCTTTAATTTTCTTCTTTCAATTCATTCGTTGCCTGGAGGTCGTGGGTTCGATTCCTACGCCTCCTATTTAATTTATTTATTTTTGTTGCACTCTCCTTTCTCAGCCAATACACACCATTTTAAATCCCCGTGACCCCTTATCTTTTTCTTGCAAATTTAAGGTGTTATACAGGTGAGGTCACAGGTACAAATCCTGGTGGCCTGATCCCTTTAAAATCAATTAAATTTCCAGATTTCACCTCTATATTTTAGCCTAAACTAAACTTATATTTTTTGCTGGAAATTAATCTTTTTCTAAAATTATTTTCATCAATATTTCCACTTGAAAACACATGTCAATTCATGGATAGTTTAACACTTTTTAGGGGTGGGTTTTCATGGATTCCTTGAGCCAAAATGTTGACACTCAAATCATCCCCATTTCCATTTGAATGAACATCATGATTACATAGATTTATGTACGTCAAATGACAACCAAAACAATATTAAACTTGAAACCTTAATTCGTCCTCATTCAAGTATATTCACAGTAACCTTTTTTTGCACATGCACACACTTTCACAAACTTTCAATACATGGTTGCCTATCATACGATTTCAGGTACACTACATATTCATATTCATCACAAAACATAACATACACCTAAATCTTCAAGAAATAATACCCAACCTACGAATCATTGGGACCTAGTGGCAGGGGCATGCAAGAAGGGAAACAATCCTAGTTTTCGAATCAATAATATGAACCGTAAGGGGTCTCTTGAGAAAACGGATAAAGAGATAAGAAAACCCATACCTTTTTGACTTTAAAATATTTAATTTCTTCCCAAAAACATCACCCAAGAACACGTCTAAATATAAACAATATCAACTCCACTTGAATAACAACGTCCCTTAGCCTAGTATGCGATAAATGTATGTTTTCTTGTGATTTCGTGTGAGTTCTTCAAGTGTGTGGAACTTGGTTTATTTGTCTGCCTTTGTATCTTATTTTGGAAGAGAAATTTTGTGTGAAATAATAAGGGAGATTGAGTGTGAGAGTTGAGAGATAGACATGAGAGAGTAGGAGTTATATTAGGCTTAGGAGTCTAGGTTAGGTTTTAGTCAAATAAAGTTAACTTAATTATTAAAAATCTGATTTTTATTTTATTTTAAATCAGATAATGAATAATAATTATTAAATAATTATATTAATTCAATAGCTTAAATTAAAATTAGATTAATTCATTGCTTCCACCTAGGTTCAAATCGGGGTGAAGCAAGAGTTCACTTCAAGAACTCAATTTCGTCTCTCTCTCCCCAAATTGACCCTCCACCTTATTGATCAAATAATAAATTATATATTTAGGGTAATTACGATATTACCCTTAGTCTGGAAAAAGACCATTTTACCCCTAGACCCTCCAAACCTAAGATATCCTCTTTTTAAGTCCTCTAAAGACTCCTTCGAGTAAATCATTGTATTCGAGAGCCCTATATGGTTAGACCAAACCTTTCCAAGCTCAACTAACTCCCCAAGTTATTTGGCTTGGTTTTAGCAAGGGTTCCTAGGTCTAGTTCTGAATGCATCAATTTGTGTGAACCCTAGTCTAATCATAGGCATTCCTGACACATTAAGCATCACTTAATATATGCATTTTTTGGGTTGTTACATTATCACTCCTTAGAAACATTCGTCCCGTAATGACACTACGACTATTTAGCGTAATATTAGTCAGATCATAGCATAATTACTATGCACAGTCAAGCAATAGCAATAAAATATGGATAGATAGGAAAACTTGGACTTAAGAGTAGGAAGTCCAACCTCAAGAAATGAAAAGATGAGGGTAACGGGATCTCATGTCGACCACAGCCTCCCACATACCACCCTAAAAAAGATGATTTCTCCACAATACCTTCACTGTGGAAATCTCCTTGTTCTTCAGCCGCTTGACCTGTCTATCTAAGATCTCAACAGGTACCTTCTCATTGGACAAGTCTTCATCAACTCCCAAACATTCGAAAGGTAGAATCGATGCTGGGTCACCTAGGAACTTCTTTAACATGGATACATGAAACACTGGATGGACAGAAGCTAGCTCCGCAGGTTATGCCGACTCATAGGCCACCTCACCAACACGCTGTAAGATCTCCTAAAGCACAACATACCTCAAACTAAACTTCACTTTACTGCCAAACCTCATCACCCCTTCATCGGTAATATCTTAAGATAGACCTGGTCACCAACATCAAACTCTAAGGGTCGTTTTCTGTTATCTTCATATGACTTCTGTTGACTGTTAGCAGGAGTCAACCTGTCCCGAATCACTCTGACCTTTTCTAAGGCCTCATGATGGATTTCTGGACCCAAAATGGATGACTCTTAAACCTCGAACCACTCAACTGGAGATCTACGCCTGCTACCATACAGTGCCTCAAATGGTGCCACCCCAATCCTGGAGTGATATATATTATTATACGAGAACTCTATCAAAGTAAAATGGTCATCCCAGCTACCCCCAAATTCAATCACACACGCTCTCAACATGTCCTCCAATGTCTGAATGGTGCGCTCTGCCTGCCCATTAGTCTGAGGATTAAAGGCAGTACTAAGCTTTGCCGGCGTGCCCAAGTTTTTGTTGGAAAGGTCTCCAGAAATGTGAAGTAAACTGAGCTCCTTTATCTGAAAAGATAGATAAAGGAATCCCATGCCATCTCACAATCTCATCTATGTAGAGTCTTGCATAGTCCTGGGCTCTGTAAGTAGACTTCACAGAGATAAAGTGGGCAGACTTAGTCAATCTGTCCTTAATAACCCATATGGAGTCATGCTGTCTCCTAGTCCATGGAAGACCAACCACGAAATCCATATTAATGGCCTCCCATTTCAAAGTCAGAACCTCAATAATCTGAGTAAGACCTCCAGGCTTAAGATGTCCTGCCTTAACCTGCTATCAATTAGGACACTTGGCCATATATTCTGTAACGTCCTTCTTCATGCCATTCCACCAATAAATCTTCTTAAGATCATTATACATCTTGGTGGAACCTGGATGTATGAAATATCTGTAACCATGGGCCTCTACAAAAATCTTTGTCCGCAAATCATCCACATCTAGTACAAACAACCTGTCTTGAAACCTAAGTATACCATAACCTCCCAAAGAGAAAGACTCATTCATCTTTATCAACCCTGAGTCCTTCAGCTCTATCAACAAAGGATCGAGATGCTCACCCTTCTTGACTTCAACTACCAATGATGATTCATAACTAAGATGAACTGAAACACCCCCACTAGTAGAGTCAACCAATCACACACTTAGTCTGGCCAGTCTACGTAGATCTTTCGCTAAATCCTTCTTTTCATCCTCAATGTGTGTTGTACTTCCCATGCTTATCATGCTCAAAGCATTGGCTACAATACTAGCCTTACCTGGATGGTAGTGAAAATTATATCATAATCCTTCAACAGATCCAACCATCTCAGCTGACGTAGATTCAACTCCCTCTGTGTGAACACTTATTGGACACTCTTGTGGTCTGCGAATACATCCACATGCACTCCATACAAGTAGTTCCTCCATTGCTTCAGTGCAAACACCACAGCTGCTAACTCCAGGTCATGTGTGGGATAATTCTTCCCATGAACCTCGATATGTGTGGATGCATAGACTATCACCTTACCACCTTGCATAAGAACACAACCAGAACCAACCCTAGATGCATCACAATAAAAAATTTAATTCTCACCACACTTAGGAAAAGTAAGCACCGGGGCTGAAGTGACTGTGTCCTTGAGCTCCAGGAAACTCTTCTAACAAGCCTCCGTCCATTCAAACATGGCCTTCTTCTTAGTCAGAGTTGTCAGTGGGGTAGCAATGGAAGAAAATCCCTCCACGAATCTACGGTAGTAAAGAGCCAATCCAAAGAAGCTACGGATGTATATGGGAGTAAGAGGTTTTGTCCAGTTCTTAACAGCCTCAGTCTTTCTGGGATCCACCTCTACACCATGATCGGACACAATAAAACCCATGAAGGTCACTAATCTAAGCCACAATTCACACTTTATGAATTTGGCGTACAACTGATGTTTTCTAAATACCTACAAGGTTAGTCTCAAATGTTGTTCATGATATTCCTTGGTCCTAGAGTAGATGAGAATGTCATCAATGAATACTATGACGAAAGAGTCAAGGTATTCTCGAAATACCTTGTTCATGAGATCTATAAATGCAGCAGGTGCATTCGTGAGACCAAATGGCATAACCAAGAACTTAAAATGACCATAACGGAGACGAAAGACTGTCTTTGGGATATCTCCATTCCTAATCCTAAGCTTATAAGTCTCTTCACGAAGATCAAATCTTAGAGAAGAAACTAGACCCTTGGAGCTGATCGAACAAATCATCTATTTTGGGAAGTGGATACTTATTCTTTATAGTGACTTTGTTAAGCTACCAATAATTGATACACATTCTAAGGGTCCATCCTTCTTTTTCTTAAACAACACTAGAGCGCCCCAATGAGATATGCTCGACTGAATGAAACCCTTATCAATAAGATCTTTTAACTGCATCTTCAACTCTTTGAGTTCAACTGGAGCCATTCTGTAGGAGGAAGCTAAATTGATTTATTATAAGGTTCTAAGTCGATACGAAAGTCAATATCTCGTAGAGGAGGGACTCCAGGCAAATCATTAGGAAATACATCTAGGAACTCATTCAAAACAGGCACTGAGTCTATGGAAGGAATGCCATGATCTAAATCATTAACACTCACAATATAACATAATAAACCCTTGGACATCATTTTATCGGACTTAAGGTTCGAAATGAAGGGATTAGGACGACTTGAGCCGTACCCCTCCCATACTAGTTCCTTTTAATTAGAGAAATAAAATCTCACCACTCTACTACGACAATCCAAACAAGCATAACAACTCTGAAGCCAATACATTCCAAGGATTACATCAAAGTCATGCATGGGTAACGCAACCAAGTCTGCACACATAGTCTTACCACTTACAACTATTGGGCAATCCTTTTATACTCTATCAGTTCTTACATATTAACCTAAAGGTGTAGTAACTACTATAGGATCATGTAGAACTTCAGGAATTATTTCAAAAGTGAGAGCATACAAGGGAGTTACAAAGGAAAACATAGACCCTGTGGATTAGGCCTAGGCTGAGCATTACCTCCAGCCAGACCTCTGTTCTGTGGGCAGTCTCTAACCATATGCCCACTCTTACCGCAATCGAAATAGGTATTAGTGCCCTGTCTGCACTCTCCATTATGAGTACGGCCACACTTAGCACAGTTTTTTTTAGGATCCTGCATCTCACATCCATTGCCCTCCTTATGCTCAGGTCTGCCTCCTCTATGTGTTGTACACCTCTTGGAATTAGAATTCCCAGAACTCTATTTCCCCTTCTTGAACCTGGGCACCTCACGAACGCTAATTGTTATTATGGCCTCCATGGCTTGGACCTGTCTGATCTTGAGGCTGCGGCCTTCTAGTATCACGTACTCCCCATTTTTTGCGGTTGTCCTTTATCAGTTAGACATGAACCATCAACCTGGAGAGGTCCGTGTTATCATAGAGCATCGCAGACCGACATTCCTCCTCTAGATATCCGTTGATTCCTGTGAGGAACCTACTCATCTCATCCCTTCTATAAGATACAAGGGATGTAGCATACCTTTATAATTTAACAAACTTCAGTACTCATCTCATCCTTGTTTTTAGATACTAACTAAAATAGTATACCTGGATAGTTTGAAAAACTTCTGGGAATACTTCATGACTGTCATTGATCCCCTTTTAAGGTTGATAAATTCCTCCCTGGGAAAGAATCTCTCTGAAAGGCTATCTTAAAAGGCTCCCAAGTGACCGGAACTCCTCTAAGAGCTCGGCTATCCTGCCACATCTTGCACCAAGTCTGTGAAACATCCTAGAGCTGATTGAAAGATAACTCTGCTTTCTCAGTATCGGTGGCCCCCATAGCCACCAAAATCTTATGCACCTCATCCACAAACTTTTGGGGGTCCTCTGAAGTCTTATACCCTGTGAAAATAGCATGGTTCATCCTCGTGAAGTCTCTCATCCTGTCGGCCATACTACGCACTGTTGGATTCTCCCTCTTTACATTCTGCCGATTGACCTGGACAGTCATGTCCTGGGCCATCATAGTGATTGCCTGTGCCATCTAGACCAGAGATGCCTGCACCTACGCATCAGTCAACCCAGCTGGGTTAATCGGCATAGCCACTCCTTCAGTTGGAGCCTTGGTTGGAATCTGATTGTCCCCAGCAGCTGCTCCTCTTCTCCTCTGACCAACGTTTCTCCTAATATTCATTCTCTGAAAATAATAAGGATTGATGTTAGACACGCTCATAACACCAAGAAATCAAACATTAGGAAAGGCATGATAAGATCAAAAGAAGGGAAATTTTCCTACGCATCATGCAGTGTCTAATACAGGATAGTGGTGCACTTCACTACCATGACTTAGAAACTACTCAATGTGGTTGATTTGAACTTATTATTCTCGAAGTTTAACCTAGTGCTCTGATACTAACTTTGTCACGATTGGAATCTAGACCACAGAAGAGACCGTCATCGCTGACCTGTCAGAGGTCACAGACAAGCCTACATACGTTATCCTTACTTCATCTAGGTTAATTTTTGCGGAAAATTTGAACTTTTTGTCTCCTTATTTAATTCTAATAATTTTAAACCTAACATCATAGGCATTCACAAATCAACCATCTAATATAAAGATAATCATATAAAAGAAACAGTTCATGATTGTATTAAGCAGATTTTTGCTAAAACGACACCAATACAATGTTTGAAATTAAAGTGGAAAGAAACTCTAGTGGAACATGCTCCACTAGCTAAAGCCTGCATCTATGCTAGATAATAATGGTAGGTATCCTCGAAATAATGAGGGCCTACCAAGTCCGAATGAAAAACTCCACGTCCGAATAGCTGCAACGTCAACCTGTGAGATCTAGCATCCACCTGTGACTGCACCTAAAAATATAGAGTTGTATGGGATTAGTACACACTTGTACTAAGTATGGGTATATGCAGGCACACACCAAGGACATGCATGAGTAAGCATTGCTCTTTCCTAACAACATGATTATGGAAAGCCAAGTTAGTGGACTTACCAAATTGAGATTTGGATAGTTAGTGAACTTTCCAAATTTGGATTAGGAAAGTCACTGAGCTTTCAAAATTTTGATTAGGAAAGTTAGTGAGCTTTAGAAATTTTGATTAGGAATGTCATGCAATGAGGATATCATGCATTATCATACTTATCATATTGCACACAACAAATAACATCTTACACATAGCACATATCATATTGCATATAGAACATAACAACTTCAATATCATTCATTCATATGCCATGAGACCTTGGAATCATTGACATAACGTTAAGACATTCCAGAAATGAGTGCACAACATATGGAACCTCAACTATGGAGTCTACTTTAGCAAGCACAGAGTCTGCTTCGTTCATTCATTCGTACTCCATTTCATTTCATTCATGGGCAACTGTAAACACAAGCTATACCTAGGATGTAGTTTAAGACTTTCTTTGGGTTCGTTGTGCAATGACAAAGAATGACCTAATGTCATTACATTAATCTAACTCAACTTTTGATAATCCTATCCTAACACCTTTTGTATCTTTCATATTATTATGTGCATCATTTAAGGCTAGCCTCTTTCATTCATTGGGAACTTTAACTTTAACCGACATTGATCATGTGAGCATCATGAAATCCAGTGCCATGAAACCCCACATCAAAAAGAGGTTGAATCACCCGCCAAAGTGACCCAAAACATGCAAGCGTACATGGGAATTGAACCCCGCCAGATCCCT
Source organism: Solanum pennellii (assembly GCF_001406875.1). Lineage (NCBI taxonomy): Eukaryota > Viridiplantae > Streptophyta > Magnoliopsida > Solanales > Solanaceae > Solanum > Solanum pennellii. Next base: position 55,845,333 of record NC_028643.1, read on the forward strand.
ATATTGGCAGCATAGGTTCGAGACTATGAGATATAAGGAGAACCATACCCGGCATGCCGGACAGTATCATCTCATGAGAGTAATGTGAATCTCCGCCTTTCTCGAAAGAAGGCATCGCCGCTCATAGCTTGTCCATCAGTACTCAGTATAAAGTTCCATTACATTAAGCTCGTACGTCATGGAAGCTGGCGTCTAGTATGAGGACATCATAGCTTAATAGATGATTTCTCATCTCATCATTAGTATTAAGTGTGCTAATCTCAATACTTTCATTAAAGTGTTCATAGAGACTGGTCTCTTCATTAACTTTACACTTTCATAGGTGAGTACGTTTTAGTAACACTTACTTAGTCTCATTTGAGATTGCTCTCATCTTTTACAATAGCCTCATATCATGTTGTCACCACATTCATTAACATTAGCACATTTGCTCTTCATAATTACTAACCCCTTTTTACGGGAATGTTCATTTCATCATTTCATTGCTGATTTCATTATATGCCAATGCACTTGGCCATTTAGTGTATCATACAGTAGTTCTTAAACCTTCTAGGGTTTCATCATTTCATCACATGCATCTGGTTCACTTATTTTTCATGATATGCTAGACTTATGGGTCTATACATACAAGCCATGAGACTTCATTCATAGTTTGTTAACTGAATGATATCTTCCTAAGATTATGTAGTACAAGACTTATGTATCTTGTATGTATGCAAAGATCTCGATTTCAATCTAAGTAGGTAGATTATTCTTGAAAATTTAATTCACGTATGATTTATGTATCAATACAGAAATTTGGGCAAGGGAACCCAAGTTCAAACCCCTTGGATAATACGTACATTTTTCCTTGACTTTATTTTTAGTCTTCATGACATTGGGACCGTAGATAGATCCCCAACATTAATATTCTATCTTTATTTTTCTCATTGGATTGTCCTATTATTTGACCCAAGTGTTGTGGCATCGAACCCCCACAACCCCTTTTAATTTTCATTTAAAATTGAGTTGTCTAATTCGCCTAGATCAAGAGGTTGTGGGATCAAACCCCAAAAGCCTTTCCTTATTTATTCTTTAATTTCGTTAGGGGCTGTGAGATTGTGGGTTTGAACCCCCCATAGCCTCCTTATTTTATTTTTATTTAAAATTCACTTAGCTAGGCGTTTGACAGTGAGGTTGTAGGATCGAACCTCCACAACCTCACTTTATCTTCTTATTTATTTCGCCCTTCTCTTTTCCAGCCTTGAGGTCGTGGTTTCGATTCCCACGCCTCACATTTTCTTTTCTTTAGTTTTCTTCTTTCACTTGATTCGCTGCCTGGAGGTTGTGGGTTCGATTCCCACGCCTCCTAATTTATTTATTTAATTTTGTTGCACTCTCCTTTCTTACCCAATACACACCATTTCAAATCCCCCTGACCCCTTTTCTTTTTCTTGAGAATTTAAGGTGTTATAGGGATGAGGTCACAAGTTCGAATCCTGGTGGACTCATCCCTTTAAAATCAATTAAATTTTCCAGATTTCACCTCTATGTTTTAGCCTAAACCAAACTTATATTTTTGGCAGGAACTTAATTATTTTCTCAACTTATTTTCATCATTATTTCCACTTGAAAACTTAGGACAATTCATGGATCGTTTAACACTTTTTAGGAGGGGGTATTTCATGGATCCGTTTAGCAAAAATTGTAACACTCAAATCAGCCCCATTTCCATTTTAATCAACATCACAATTTCATAGATTTATGTACGTAAAATAACAACGAAAACAATATTAAACTTGAAGCCTTAATTCGGCCTCATTCAAGTACATTCACAGTAACATTTTGTTGCACATGCGCACACTTGCACATACTTTCAATACATGGTTGCCTATCATACGATTTCAAGTACACAACATAATAATATTCATCAGTAAACATAACATACACCTAATTCTATCAGCAATCATACTTAACCTATGATTCATTGGGACATAGTGACAGGGGTATGCAAGAAGGGAAACAATCCTAGTTTTCGTATGAATGATATGAACCTTAAGGGGTCTCTTTGGAAAAGGGACCAAGAGAGAATAAAACCCATATCTTTTTGACGTTAAACTCTTTAATTTTTGCCCAAAAACGTCACCCAAGAACACGTCTAAACCTCCTCAATATCAACTCCACTCGAATGACAACCTCCCTTAGCCTAGTGTGAGAAAAATGTTTGTTTTCTTGTCATTTCGTGGAGTTATTCAAGAGTAAAGAAATTGGATTATTTTGATTATTTTGTATCTTATTGTGGCAGAAAATTTTGTGTGAAATAATAAGGGAGATTGAAGGTGAAAGTTGAGAGATAGACGTGAGAGAGTAGGAGCTATGTTAGGCTTAGGAGTCTAGATTAGGACTTAGTCAAATAAGGTTGACTTAATTATTAAAAAATCTTATTTTTATTTTATTTTAAATCATCTAATGAATAATTGTTATTAATTAATTATATTAAATCAATTGCTTAAATTAAAATCACATTAATTCATTGCTACCACTTAGGTTCGAATCCGGGTAAAGCAAGACATCACTTCAAGAGCTCAATTTCGGCTCTCTCTCCCCAAATTGACCCTCCACCTTATTAATTAAATAATTAATCATATATTTAGGGAAATTACAATATTACCCTTAGCATTGAAAAAGACCATTTTACCCCTAGACCCTCCAAACGTATGATTTCTTCTTTTTAAGTCCGGTAAAGACTCCTTCGAGTAAATATTCGTAGGCCCTACATGGTTGGAACCAACCATTCCAAGCTCAAATAATTCCCCAAGTTAGTTGTCTTGACTGTAGAAAGGGTTCAATGTTTGGTTCTATGCACATCAATCCGTGTGAACCCTAGACTAATCATAGACATTCTTGACACATTAAGCTTTACTTAGTATATCCATTTTTAGGGTTGTTACACATTCTTTAGTTATTGTCATTATCATTAACTTATTTTGTTATTATTCTTGGTATATTTTGTTAGCATGAAATTAAATTTTTTCCCTTGATTTATTCACTACATATATAGAAATATGTTTCTAGAAATATTTATTATATTTCTTAATAGATTTTTGTTAGCGTAAAATTACATTTTTTCCCTTGGTCGTCCTCCCAATTCACTCATCAATATAATAATAATTACTCTATTTTACTACTATTTAGTTTAATTCTTAATATTTTTTCTATTCATTATGCTTATAAAAATGCCTACTTTTTAAATAAAAATTTATCATGAATTAAATATTTTCATCTATATTTAAGTCTAATCAATATACTTGAAAATAAATAAATGTGTTAAAATTAATAATATATGTTAGATTGAAATTAAAGAAAAAGATGTTAATTGTCTATTTCTTTTATAAAAGAAAGTAAATAAACATGTTGGGTTTTCTTTTCATGAAAATATTTTTCAATTATAATATAACCATGTCTATACACATTAATATTTGTGGAAATTCGTCTGTCACGTTTGTGTTGTAAAAGAAACATTTGGGTCATAATACCCTTATTCGACTCAGGAAACTATGTTTATGGGTATACCTATAACAACAAAATTAAAATTAATGGAAAGGTGATTCTAAAAAGGGATGGAAATTTAAGAATGTGCTCACTCTGAACAATGTATGTATCAGAAATAGTTGAACTAAGTAGAAACAAATATTTGTGAGAAAAAAATTACCTCATAGAGGGCTTTTCAAACTCAACATTTTTTTTGTTCTTACTTACTTGAGTCAAATTTTATGTGACATGAACTCTTACGACATGTCAATACGAAACATTGTAAGGAAAACTGTTCAACATAAAAGTTTTGTCAAACTTTGAGTGCAACAAATATAAATGTCAATGTGTTGTATCTAAGTAGGTTAAGCATTCTTATAAATTTGTTGGAAGGAACTATAATTCCTTTTATAAGATTTATACGAACATTGTGATATGAAACGAACACCATATCGTGGTGGTAAAAGAGTATCTGATAACTTTTATTGACAAATGTATTGCATAAAATTTTGTCTATTTATATAATAGTAAGGATGACACAATATAAATTTCTAGGCAATACAAAATTGAAGTTGAAAATCAATTGGAAAAAAGATAAGAAGTTATAGGAAGGGAGAGTATAAATCTTGTTTAGTCGAAATATGTTTGGGAAGTGGAATTATCCGTCAAACTACTATCATACTCACCTTAATCTAACGTAACTTATTTATTTATTATATGAACTTTGAATGAAATGATGGATGCATTACTAATATGTTTAGTTTTACGACAAAACTTGTGTGGAGAAGCTATCTTACAGAAAAATCGAACAACAAAAAAGTTTTATCTTATTTGAAATGTTTCAGTGTTTTGGGGTGTCTAACCAAATTCTAGGTTGCTATGCTAAAAGGGACAAGATTGGAACTAAGAATATCAATAGTAAATTATACTTCAGTAGTGTAGTGAAGGGTCTAAAAAGACCTTGGAAAGAACCAAATGAGATGGTACTTGATTAATAAATTTAGGGGTATAGAATATGTCAAGCGACATCTTCTTCTTTTAAATTTGATTTTGTAACATTTTTTCTTGATAATAAGTCTCATATATTTAATGAAGCTGTTTTTTGAAAATTACATTTTTGGGAAAGAAGTTGTCAATAGTGAGATTGATACAATGTTGAGTAAAATCACACATGGAGGCTAAGTGAACTCCCTTGCTGAAGTATATAACCTTTAGATTCATTAAATGAATGTGAAAACAACTTATTAAATGGAGAACTGGAGAAGGAAATTTACATGGAACAACATGAGGGTTTTACGGTTCTTTGGTGCAAACTTGTTAAGTCAATTTTGAAATAAAACAAGAACCCAATAAATGAAATGTGAAATTTGACCAAACCATGTTGTCTAATGGATTTAAGAATGATGAAAGTGATTAAAATTTTTATGTTAAAGATACTCCAAATAGCAAGGTCATGTTTCTTCGTATGTTGATTTATGTTGATCATTAAAAGAGACACTTATTACATAAAAACTTAT
>NC_028643.1:55860359-55899495 GCF_001406875.1 Solanum pennellii
AATATCCTCAGACCTATGAAGCAGCCATGTTGAACTTGCCTTTTCTAATATAAGAGTAAAGTAGTAAAGTAACTAGACTCAAAGTATCCGTGCTAGCACGGGCCTATCCATTATTTTTTTTCTATCTCGCTTTTATGTGAAGTAGATAAAATTTAGCGAGTCAATTAAATTTTTATATGATTTTATTTTATTTTAAATTGTTAATTATTGTAAATTATAATACTTTTACGTAATTTTTCAATAATATATGTTACTTGTCTTGTCCCAATATATGTAGCACAAATAGAATTTCAAGAGTCAATATATTGTTAATAATTTAGATTTTTATAATGCTATGTACCTTGTTTTCAAATTAAAATAATACACGTTACTTCTTTTGTAGATTAACTTTATGAATCGATCGAAATTTTTTTATAGGCAATCAATTCGTTATATGCATTTTCAGTTGTCAATTAACATGATTTATAACATATAATGCAATTTTTAGATATATAAGAAAATTTAAAAATAAGACAAACAAATTAATATGAAGAAAAAAATAGTAAAATGTATATGTAAGTGTGGAACCACATAGGTGAAGCACATAGAAGCAGGCATGTTGACCGACACCTGTGTGGTTATCTACACTTATATATAGAGCTGTCAATATTGGCTAGCCCACCCCATTCGGGCTAACCCATACAAGCTTTGACATTTTACGGGCCAGGCCGGGCTAGCCCATTTCATGTGTGGGCCAGAAAATTGTCGGCCCAGCCCACAATTATGTGGTCTACAGGCTTGCCGGGCCAGCCCATTTTTTAAAAAAATTTATTTTTTTATAATTATTAAATTAAATTAGAAATTATGACTTAAAAAATATTATAATAAATATCGACAAAACAATATTATATTATGTTAGGCCTCATTTGTTTGCACTTAATGGGGTTTGAATCTTAATCATTCAGATTTTCCTAATTAAGTGTGTTTGTTTTTAAGAACTGAATCTTAATTATTCAGATTTAGTTCATTAAGTTCGTTTGTTTTATTTTTTTATAAGCGTCTTAATGGGTCTGGATATATCTGAATGAATCAGATCTGTAGCACACCCTTAACACTATTCATACTAAAAAATAAGACTCCTATCTTAATTCAACTAAATCATAACAACTCATAAAAGTTATTTTCTTATTTAATTAATATTTCATTACATGATTGCCATAATAATTTCCTTTATTCATATTAACTTAATATACATCTTTTACTTTCATAAACTAATCAATATATTTGAATTGATAAGCACTCCCATGATATAATATTTAGCACGATTTCAAAAAATAAGAAAGTATTAGTTATTTGATCGATAACAATAATAAATTTCTGAAATAAAATAAAACAAAATATTTTCCTAAACTATATATTTACTACTCTATATAAACTATTTAAGTTGCATTATATTAGATTCTAAAAGTATTTGAGCGCAAAAAATAATCATATTAATGATGTAACTTGATGTTGAGTTCTTAAAAGATAAATCATATTACCTTGTTACGGTAAAAAAAGTTTAAAATATTATTTTATATGAAAAAAATTATTTTACTAACAAGGTTTTGATAATATTTTATTTATATAACGATTTATTTCATATGTGCATTCATATATATTGAAAACAAACTGTCCCAATAATTTAGTGTTCAGATTCAGAGACAATATTTTAATATTCAGATGTTTATTAAGATTTACACATCTAGATCTTAATGCACATCTTAATATTTAAATGCGTATTCAAATTCAGACATCTTAATCTTAATAGAAACAAATGAGACCTTACTGCCACTACTTGTTAATCAAATTCACAAATAAAATTATATTTATAATATTTACGAAAAATGCACAAGTACCCCCGAGACTATGACCAAAATCCCAGAGACACACCTTACTAAGGTCGTATTCCCCCCCCTAAACTTATTTTTTTTGTAATTTTGTGTACCTCTTTGGCTTACGTGGCATCCAAATATCTCTGACGCGCCTCAATTGCGTGGAGTTACATAGAGTGTCACATAAGACAAAAGGTGTATAAAATTATTTTAAAAAAAAGTTCAGGGGGTAATAGGACCTTAGTTTAGTTAAGCTGTGTCTCTGGGATTTGGTCATAGTCTAGGGGGTACTTGTGCATTTTCCTTGATATTTATTAAACTTTTTTCAACTAAAAGTATAAATATCTAAATAGAAATGTTAACCTAATTGTTTTGATTTTGGACTCTCTTTATTTTTAAATTTTAATATTATATTATATTTTTTAATTAATTTTTATTGGCCCACGGCCGGCCATACAGATATTTCTCAAGCCCCCAAATGAGCAGGCTTATCCAGGCCGGGCAAAAAAGCCCTTTTCTTAAAAGGGCTCCAAAAATCTTAGCCCAGCCCTATTAAATCCCGGGTTAGGCCAGGCCGGCCCAATGGGCCTAGCCCATATTGACGGCTCTACTTATATATAAGTAGTGGATATATTATTATATATTATAAATGATTGAGATAGCCACAACTAGGGGTGTAAATAGGACTATTTGGTTTAATTTTTTATTTAAAAAATTTAAATCAATTATGTCGGTTTATCAAATCCAAAAATCAAATAAAATCACATAAAGTCAGGCTTTTGGTTTCTCCTTTAGTACGTTCTTTCAATTACTTTTGTTTTTTCGTTCTATTTTTATTTTCACAACTATATAATGTTTGGAAAAGAGATCAATTATATTTTTTACTTACATGTGTGATGACTAAACTTAAAAAATGTTAAATGAATAGAAATCTTTGAAAAGACGATAAAATTCACATGAGTACAAAAAAATTTTTTTAAAAAATCTCAATGTTCAGTATGTTAAATTAATAAGATCAACGGCTACAATCAAACTGAATACAAAATGAAAGATTTTCAAAGTAAATTGTTAAGTTCGAATTTGAAAAACTATAACAATATTATTGTAACTTCTGATCTTAGGACAAAATCAAATATTTGCAAAATTTTACAAGCTTAAATTTGAAATAATGTATATAAACATTGAAAACTAGAAAAATGTAAATAACTAAAAATATCAACAAAGTAGATTATAAATAATATTTTTTTATCTATAATAAACTAAAATGATATATTTATATTATTCGATTTGGTCTGGGTTGAATTTGACTTTTTCTCTTTGTATGCCAAACCAAATCAAGAGTGGTCAATTTTTTTCTAATGTCAAACCAATCAAACCAAACCATAAATCAATTTTTTTGTCGATTTGATTTGATTCGTCGATTCGATTTAACTTTACAGTTTGACTTGTACACCCCTAGCCACCACAGATGAAGTAGTACCAATCTTTTGCTTTAGATTCTTGATTTAATATAATTATTGTTACTTGTTAGTAATGTAATTGATTTTCCACTTCATAAGTCTTTTGATTCGGATTTTCAGAAGTCTTGTCAAGTGAAAATATTTTCAGTGGAAAGAGATTCAAAATCTCAAAAAATAAGAATTAGTTCATGATTATAAGAAAATGTAATCTCAAAAAAAGAATAAATTTTCAGTGGAAAGAGATTCAAAATCTCAAAATTATTCTCACAAAAACACACTCAATTTTTAAGACCTATAACCAAAACAAATAAATAATACTCCCTCCGTCTCATTTTATGTGGCACCAAAAGAATGTCACATATATAGTAAGTATTTAAAGGTACAATTCTTTTTTTACCCTTGTTGGTCCCACTTAATTTTAAAGATAGTACCTAATACATTTTTGAGAAGAAAGAAAAATGAGTTTACTTTTTTGAAGGGCAATTTGGTAAACATTTCAAAGTATCCATTATTTCTTAGACTCCATGCCCGGTCAAAAGTTGCCTCCTAAATGGGATGGAGGGAGCAACTAAAAAATTAATTTGAGATGAAAAATTGTAATTTCATTAAAAAGAGCTTCAAGTTCATCACATTCAAACATTACCACAAATCTTAATTTTAATTTGAAGCAAGAACAAATTGATAATTTTTCTATTTTTCCTTGTTCATCAAAGTTTTTGGGTTTATTGGTAGAAATTAAAGGAAATGAGGGTGGAATGGGGGCATCCTTGAAGATGGAGAAAAAAAAAGAAAAGTTCAACAAAGAAGAAGAACAAGAAATATAAGAACCAGCGAGGTTTGAAGAGAAAGAAAGACAGTAGGAGTGGGGGTTTGTGGTTCTAGGGGGGCAGGGGAGGGATTCGAAGAAGAAGAAAGGGGTGGTGCAAATGGTGGTCGAGGGCGGGAGGGATGGTGTGAGGAAGATGAAGGGGGAGAGATGAGGGTGGGGTTGGGGTTGGTGGTACTGAGGTTGGGGGTGGTAGGGTATGAAGAAGATGAAGAAAACAAAAATTATTGGATAAAAAGAAAATAATTGGGGCCCACTTATTCTTTTTCTCTTTAATTTTTGGTGTAAACGCGCTTTTTTTTTAACTTGACATGTCAGCGATTTGATTGTATTTTAATTCATGTGAAAAAAGATTAGGGGGTAAATAATTACCCGTAAAATTAAAGTGCTAAAGTAAGTTTTGCTGCCAAGTTCAGAAAGAAATTTATGTATTATCTCTTTTGAGAACTCATAATGTTCTTTTTTATATATAATTATCACAACGATGACTATTATAATTATTTTCCTTCACATCCATATTCATATGTTTAATCAAAAAATTATCTTGTCATGTTTCAGACTTTTATTATATTGTTATTACATTCACTATAAAGAATGAAACATATTCAATGGGACGAGCTTCACAATTTTTATCAAGAGCATATCGATTTTCCCAGTCATCATTATATCATCAATATATTGTATTGAAACTTTAACTCAATGTCTTATTTGTATAAAGATGTGCAAAACCTCGAGGGTGCACGTACACCCGTTAATTTTAATTTTTTTTGTATATATACGTGTATATATGTACACCTTGAGATAGACATATATTTTACTAGGCACTTGAAGACACAAAAGCCAATTGGGTTAGCTGGTTTAGACGTTGTACTTTGCATTCGAATTCCATTTTCTTATTTGTTTCTTCGTTTTTATTGAAGTGTGTAACCTTCTCATCCAAAAAATTAAGCTATTAGAGAGCGCACACTTTTAATACTTAATTATATTTTCAACACGCCCCCTCACGCGTGCGCAAATTTTTTTATGGGCCAAGCACGTGAAAATTCTTTTTGATTTGGGTGGCGGTGAGATTCGATCTCAAGACCTTTGCCTGCTCGGATACCATGTTGAAGTGTGTGACCATCTCATATAAAAGCTTAAACTGTTAGAGAGAGCACACTTTTATTATTGATTATATTTTCAACAATTTAAGCTATGAAGTTTAAAAAATTCGAATAAAATAGGGGGATGGTCATTTAATTTATTTATACATGAATATCATAGTTTTTGTATATTTATGTTTGATAAAAGTATCATAGAAATTAGTATTGGGAACATACTTTAACTAACGTGCAATACTGTTGGTAGTGCACCCGTCGTCTTCAAGTCCTAGGTTCGCCTCTGATTAGGCGTGTTAGGCTAAAATATGATAGGATTTGAACCCAAAATCTTATAATTAGGGGTGTGCATCGGTGAGTTTGATATTTTATATTATCGGTTCGGCTTATTGGTGTTTAAATATGCTAGCCCAATAACAAATTAATTATATATTTTTACCGGTTTTTTATCGTTATCGATTTGTTTTTAATTTTACCCAATAAAAAATATCGGTAAAATATTATATGACTTCTTACTTCTCTAAATGCTTTGATATAGTAAAACAAGAGAGATAAAGAGAAATTCCATCAAAAAGAGAAAATATAATTCAACCGCTAAAACATAAAATGGATTTTCTTATGTTAATTAAATTATAAACCAGTACAAACTTGCAAAAGTTACAACCTACAATTACAAGCTAAAACTGAAATCAAATATTCCATTAAGACTAAAACTAAAACTAAAATCAAATAGCTACAATTGCGAAACTAATGTGAAGTGGTAGAGTACTAATAATTTGCTATAGCTATACATTAAATTATTAATATCTAATATTTAGGAAGGTACAGTTGTAAATTGTTATTTCTTATTGGGTTATCGGTTTACTCACTAATACAATAGTAAAAATCGATATTGAATCAATAACCCAATATTTTTTTTTATAAATCAATTAAAATTCCAATAACCCAATAGCATTTTTTCGATTCAATTTATTGTTTAGTTCAGTTTTTGCACACTCCTACTTATAATCATGCATGGTGCATTAATATTTTAATTAATCGATATCTTACCCATTTGGTGCAATGAAACTTGAATCAACCATCTTACCTTAACCAATGACATTAAATATAGTCCGAAATAAAATTCATCGTTGATCCTTTCAAGATAGGGAAAAGACATAAATTTTTCGTAAAAAGTCAATTACACGCTTATACTATTGTGATGACTTATTACACGCCTAAATTACTTAAAAGTGAATTTATGTCAATCATGACGCAAATACAACCAGTCACATGATGAGAAACCGTTTCACACTCATGCCACGTCATCACCATCTCACTACCACATCAATAATTACGTTAATTTTTAAAAAAAATCCATATCACCCAATTTCTTCTTCTTATTCCCTATATACCATCCAACCACCAGTAAATCACTACCATTGTTGCTATTATTATCAAATTCACTTCTCCACCATCATAGATTTCACCACCCATAATCAAAATCACCACCAGAATCATCCCACATTGCCATCATAAAAGACCGACAAACAAACACCATAAATTTAACTAAATCCACCATCAGAACAATATCACTATCATTGAAATTCATCAAAATCATAACCATAAATTCACCATCCATATTAAAATCACGAGTTTTATTGTCATTATCAAAATTAAAAGTCATATCACCTCTAATTTTTCACCCATTACCAAATCCACCACAAAAAATTATCACAATATGCAAATTTCATTCAAACTAAAATAAGAAAATTGTGAAAACTTGTAATAATTATTTGCAAAGATTTTAGTCAGACAATTGAAAAACTAGTACTCGATTTACTATTACTGATTTTGAAGAAATCTAGAAAGGATTTTTTTGTGAGAGAAGAAAGATCTATGAACATACATTAAAAAATTGGATTTTGTGCAAAAACTAAAAACTTCATACAAAAAAAAAAGCAAGATCTGTAAATTTTCTTATTTCAAATGCTCAAAATCAACAAAAAAGCACAAAATAAATCGAATAATCCGTTCTTTACTTGACAAATTTGATGTGGGAATAGTATTTGTGATAAGAAAAAACTGGAGGAAGAAGAAAAGTAAAATAGTGAAGGAGAAAGGTGGGGGTGAGAAAAAAATTGCCTTTTTTAAGCTCAAACAAGCCTTTTTTATTTTTATTAATCTTATTTCTATGTTAGCTTTGAAGGTGGTATTAAATTGACTTTTGAATAGTATAAGTGTGTAATAGGTCGCATCAATAATTTAAGTGTGTAACTGACTTTTCGATACAACTTAAAGAGTGAATTTATCCATTTTCTCTTTAAGATATTATTATTTCATAGCTATAGGTCATGACCCACCATTTTATAATTTAAATTCGACATAAAATTAAGTGGAAAGGATCTAGAGTTAGGGAGATGTTAGTGAAAGACTCTAGAATTTCCTAGATCTTTCCTTAGAAGCCACTAGAATGACTTGGAATTACTAGACTAAGAGAGAGTTCTAGAAGAGGGACTAGCTATTTGCTTGGAAAGCCTTAGAATTCTCAAGAGAAATTTAGAGCATGAACCAAAATGTAAATAAGTAGCGACTTCTAAAGTAAAATATAATTTACTCTTAGGATCCTAAGAAGTAGTACAAATAGAAGAACCTCTCATTTGTAAGGCATCCAACAAAGTTGTAGAGCAATCTTTCAACCCATATAAAACTTTCTTTCAAAGTTCTCTAAGTCTTTCTTTGCATTTTGTTAGCGTTCTAGCTTCAAAGGGCTTACTTGAGCTTACTCCCTTGAGCTTACAAGATCGTGAATAAATTGTCAAGTACCGCACGGAACACTAGTTAGATTCTAAATGTGTGACATATAGCTACAATTGAATTTAACCATCATATCACTTCAATAACCATAGAATTACATACCGCAGGTGGATCCCTATTCTTTACTAAAAATATCTTCGTAGAGAGGAACATATATAAATCAGCATGTATTAAAAAATTAGATCAAATCATTAAAATTACATTAGAAAATTTTCTTTCGTAAAAACACATAAATCATAGTCCCTGTTAAAGTTAACGAAACCAACTTTTACCATTTCATTAAAAAAAAAATTTATTGTGGTATAAAATTCGTTAGAGTCCACTAAATACAACTATAACCATTATTAAGGCATCATAAAGTACCCTGCAACAACTGGACGTTTCATTACTTTGTTGCAAAAAAACTCTATCATATGTATATATGAAGCATTAAACAATAAATTTCATATTCATCAAAAGCTTGCTTGTTAGAATGATAAAGATTTTGATAATTGACAAATACAAAAACAGATGAAAGAAACAGGTTGTACAGACGTGTTCCTTACAGAACGAATCCGACTTGGATAAGGAGAACATCAACCACGTGAATTAGAAGTTATAAAGCTGTGGAATTATTATTTTTTCGACAAGCAACAAGTAAAAAAAGTTTTCTTTTATAAAGGAGTTCAAAGCCATGTGAAAGAAGGAGAACTAATTCTTATTTAAGAAAATCTATATAAGGAAATGGTGTTTTCTTATTTATTTAAGGAAATTGTGCTTTCTTATTTATTTAAGGAAATCCTGTAGAAAAGGAGTCCAAGTAGAAGTCAACAAGGATTTGTAGAAAGAAAATACAAGTTGAACTATACAAGGATTTGTTGAAGTTCTGATCTAAAATAGGGAGCTATTTGCATAAAAAAAATTGCGCACTTACATAGAGAGAAGATCAAAACACGATCAAGAGGTTTGAGAGAGTTTTGAGATTTATTGAGAGTCTTGCAATTTGTGAGAAAAAATTGTAAGATTTTATTCAAGAGTCTTGTTTACTATCTGAGTTTTGTGAGTATGAATTGTTTGACAAGTTGTAGAACTTGAAGAACATTTGAAGATATAAAACCGGGGGTTTTTGTATCTTTGGGTAGCTAGAAATTAGAGTTTATAATTTCTTAGCTAGGAATTATAGTTTATAATTCCTTAGATTACATAGCTTTGTAATTTCTTGTTGTTGATGTTCAAAGTTTATTAAAGTGGAGTTAAATCCTACAGAGGTGTAGGTCGTGATTTTTACCCTTGTGAGTTGGGGTTTTCCGCTATAAAATATTGTGTCATTATTTTATTTACTTCACAAAATGTAACTGCTGTAATTTCTCAAAGCAACATATAGAATAAACCTGTTCCTAAGGCGAATTTGGGGGTCAGAATTCCAACATTGCTAATATTAGTTGAGAAGTATGCAGTTAAACAGTTGCTTCAAATTGAAACAAATGAAGAACTATACTTAACATGTAAACCAATCAACATGCATATAATATATTTATCACTATACGTGAAGAAAAAATAGTATAGACTTCAGGTCATTAAAAAACATATCATCGGTTCTAGATTAAGAATAAGAAAATTCATATTGATAACATGTTATAAAATAAATTACGTGTGGTAAAATAAAATAACAAGAAGAAAATGGGAGAAAGAGAGAGAGAGAGAGAGTGTAACAGTAGTAATTTTTCTCTATTATTGAATGTTTTTTTTTTTTGCCTTACTCTTACCTTATGTTACAATAGAAGAAGAGGGCTATATATACATATATATTTGGGCTCCAAATAGATATCTATTTGTGATGTAAATACTTGTACACCAAGTATATTATATGGATGACTAGGTTACAATACATAGTATGTTGTCTTACTATCCATCTTACACACAACGCATATTGTGTGTACATGTATGTTACAACACAATATATTAGGTGTACATTTATCTTAGAACGTAAAGTAATTTCTGTGGACATCCATTTTACAAAAGTTACTATTTCATATATTTGCTAGTATAATTTAATTTTATATATTATATAAATTTTATATGTAATTATATACATATTCTATATTTTGATATTTTTCTGTAAATATCAATTTCTTTGTAATATTAAATATTTACCATATCATGTACTTGGGTGGAGTTGCCAATGGAAAATCATGTAATTCAGATTCTTTTCTGCCTGTGTTTAAAGACAAAAAAAAAAAAGGTACGTGAGAGTGTCCAGTACTGTTGTGTAAACGACTTCTGTGAACACCAAAAGCTGTTGTTTTTAATGAAAAATCACAATCATGGTTCAACCATTCATGACAGCCCTGCATATACACACACACACATTGTATATGTCTTTCATTTTTTCTGTTATAAATCCTTTTTGTTTTTTTTCTCATAAGCTACCCCAAACCCCAGCTATTGCTAGGATGCTAGCTAGCATTACTCTCTTTTACTAATAAAAAACAATTGGACTATAAATACTACATGGGCCCATGGGGGAAAAAGTAAGAGATTTTCTTTTTAACTATTTTCATTTGATATGTTAGTATGTTCCTTAGACATGGGATTATAATAATTTCTTGGAATTAAAGATAGAGGGGTCGTTAGGTATAAAGATTAATAATATAGGAAGAAATAACGTAGGGATTAGTGGTGTAGTGATTAATAATGAAATGTTTATTTTATTAAGTGTTTAGTTTATTATTTTTCACCTCATCTGATCTTGTGTTTGAATTAGAACTCTATAAAAAGTTTCTTTTCTAATTATACATTTGAATTATATTGAGTCAAGGTAGTTAATAATTGTCGGACAATATTGTTAACTAGCTATGAGAAGAATATTTGTTGTCATCTTTGCTACTTTTCACTTGAATTATTTAAGGATAAATGATTGTCATCTTAATAAATTGAACACTCACAAAATATCTAAATTTAAAAAAAGATAAATTATCTACTTTTAAAATTAAAAAGACGGTCAACAATGGTATAATGAAATAAACTATCTATATTTACACATAAAAATTACAAGTTGTAATTTTAATATGCATGTAATTTTTTAAATTGTTCAAAATATAAATAGTTAAACACGCACACACACTATATATATATATATAGACATATACGCGCACACACAAATAAACAACTCATATTTCTGATTTGTATTGCATTTATTTAGTAATAAACAATTCTCTCTAAATAAATTATAAGCTAATTTATTTATACAAATTTAATATATCATAAAATCAAGAAAATAAACAAAATAACTGAAATGATTTGAGAAATATTTTTGTCTTTACATAGACATATCTCATGGTATTATATGCTATGTATTTTTGATACCTTTCAAATAAAAGTTATTAAAAATACATCCTATAACACTAGGAGGTATAACAAATTCATGAATTAGATAATACATAAGCCCAAATTCTTACCATACATAGTACTAAATAATATCTTACATAATATATAAACTATTTCTTTTAATGCAGCCTACAAAATGATCCCGTAGTCCCATGGTGTATTTATCATCTAATTTATGGTTATACATAGATATTTTTTAATTATAATTAAATCCTTAGCCATGAAACTAAGCTTAGTAGAAATGAAGATAATAACCCCAATAGAGAAAATGAACGGTACTGGTTTAATTAAGAAGTAACTTAACATTTTAAAGCTACAATTGGATAAGGTAATCCTTCCTAATCTTCATTGTCCGTCAGATTTAATTTCCCTGTATTATTTATTTTTATATAATATATGTAAGGGGGATAAACAGCAACTTTCCACTTACGACGATCGATCGGTCAAGAGTCATTTGGCTTTATCTCAATTCAACAAAACTAACAAGACATGTACCATATATTGTTTCCAAATAAAGAAGAAATTAAACGAAAATATGGTTTCTGATAACATCTAGGCTTAATAAGTAAGATTTTACCACTTTTTTTTCTTGAGAAACTTCCTCGCTTCTTTTTATTCAGTTTTTTTAAAAATTGATATTTTTTTATGTTAAGTGATAATTTATCTTTACAAATGTCAACTTTATCCTTAATAAAATAATTTATAATCACATAAATATCTATTACCCACTGTGTTTAAGAAGAATGATCTAATTTAAATTGGAACGGAGTTTTTAAAAAAAGTCTTTATAATTTTATGATTTTAAATTAAGGTTATTACAAATATATCAAAATACCCTTTATTCTTGTGATCTTAGATATACCATGTGAAAAGTTAAAATTAAAGTATTTTGCCAAAAGAAGAAAATGATTAATCTATTTCAAATAGACTAAAAAAAATCTGAGTCATATTTTTTAAACAAAGGGAGTATACTTACAAAAATTTGAAAAGTTTTCCTGAACTCTGTATATGAATCAAATTGACTCATATAAAATGAAACATAATGTTATTAGTATACTCACACAAGTAGATATATGAAAAAGTGAGTGAAGATGGCCAATCATAACGTTAAATTATGTTCTTACAAACGATCATCACAACACAAAAGCATACTATCTAATTTATTAATCCTAATATTTCTTATTAATAAATAATTTCGTGACTCAACTTACTCTCATTCTTGCTAACACTCATTTAATTAATAAGTATTATTAATCTACCTAGCAATTATAATCTCAAACACAAACTCTCACTCAACTAATTAATTAACCATGAACAAGGCCACTTGAGAGTGCCATTAGAAGGATTGCTGCTTCCATCTCATCTTGTGGAAAAATTTGTTGGAAAGCCAACTTGTTGCTCAAGTTTATCAAGAAGTCCTCAAAACCAAGTTTCTTTGGTGCATTATTAGTACTAGATGAAGAAGGACCAAATTTGCACCTTTTCTTTAAGGGTTTAACGTCATTGTTACTTGTAACTTTTGTTGTTATATTTTGCTTGTGTTGTTGTACCTTTTGATCAGTTTTCCCTTCAGCTGCTGCTGCTGCCATTGCTCGTCTTGCTTTCCTTTGTCGGATTCCACATGCGTTACACAGTGACTGTAAACAATATTTCAGATTCAGCACCTACCCATTGAGCTAAAGAAAAACTTTCCCTTGTGTATGTATGTTAACTTTAGTACGTACGAATTTTAACTAGACGAAGAAATACAAAAAATTATCTGATTTCTTGCTTTAGTTGTTAGAGAAAAATTATGTCACTCCGTCTTAATTAACACGTCTCTCACACAAGTTAGCATGATTCTTTTTTCATAGGCCAAAATTATGAAAATACATGTTTTTTTTTTTCTTTTTCTTTTTAGATAAAGGCATTGAGATTTATGTTCTCTAACCGTTTAAGTTTTTATACGAAGTAATCATACTCTTCAATTGTGGGATCAAATCTCACTACCACGCATTATCGAAACGACATTCTAACAAAGAAAAAAGAATCAAGTCTCCACATGAAAAGCGTGTTGAGAATATATATAATTAAGTAATAAAAATGTGCTCCCAAACAACTTAAGTAAGTTGTTAGAACACTTCAAACAATTTGAACCTAGAAGTCTCTCAAAAAGAGTAAAAGTTAAAGGAGGGTAAAAATACACATACATTTGACATGTATAATTGGAGTAAAAAACAAAAGAAGATTACCTTAGGTCCTTTAGGACCACTTCTCCAAAGAGGGGTCTTAGTAGTGTTACAATCAGTACAAACCCTAATAGGTATATTGTTGGAGCAGTAATCAGTTTGTATAGGTTTTTGCTTTTGATCTCCCAACTTCAATTTGATGCAAGCACTGTTGGTGCTGTTTTTCTTTTTTTCTTGATCCAACTTTTTTATCTCTGAAGACAATAACTTGTCTTCTCTCTTCCACAAGCTCAACTTGAGGCCACTTCCGACTTCGTTTTTCTTCCCCAAATCATATGATGATCCTCCATCGTTATCCACCTATAAATCCACAAACAACAACATTCGAAAAACACAATCAACATTAATTACTTATTCTGAATACGAACAACAAAAACCAAGTGATCTTGGAAAAGAATTATAGTACCATACAGTAGTCATTTTTTTTTTTTGAGATAAAGTAACACATGATCAAACATGAGGGAAAAAAAAAGAGACCCTTTTGTTGTATGTACCTCAAGTTGATGCTCATGTTGCATATAGTATTGAGTATGTTGATGATGAAAACTTGCGGTTTGATTGGTAGTTGAGTTGAAGAAAAAGTGATAATTAGGGGTAACAAGAGAATTGTTGTTACTATTATTGAGGCCAAAAGGGAAATTAGGAGTTATGTGATCAGGTGGAGTCATGGGAAAAGTGATCAATAGAAGAATGAGATAGATTGATCAAGAGGGAGATATTGGTTTAAGGAGTTGATCTTAAAAGAAGAGTCTTTTTTTTTGTCTAAGGAGAGAGAGGCTTAGACATTCACGTGACTTCATGACAACTAAACAGTTTAAAAGAGACAAAACAAAAGGAAATAAGAGATGAATACTACCACTCGACTCAACCCTATCTTCAAAACATTACTCTACAACCAAATTTATATACCAACAAAACAAAATGTCATAAAATTTTTATTTTTTTGGTAAGTCAAATTTATTTACCTAGTGAACGTTACAATTCAAAAAAATAAAATAAAAAAATCAACAGGTAGAAGCTCCCTCCTTGCTAACTTCAAGAAACATAACTCACTAGCTACCCTTAACGGATACATATTTAAAGCATGTAATCTAGCTAGTAATATCTACTCCCTCTTCCATGTGTGTCCTCAATGATATGCCTAACAATTGTCCTTATTGTTCAACTTTTATGCACCGTCGGTGTATACTTTTTTTACACTAACATATACTTTTTAGGTAATTTTTTTTTTGTTATTAATATTTTTATTTTATAAAATATAACTATCAAATGTAGTAATATAAGGTAATTAGAATTCTATTTTTATTTTACCCATTTGTTTAAGATTTTTTTTCTTACTAAATAAAATTATCAACTTTGTAATTTTACTGGGTGCACTTTTACAGAATTAAATGAACATTAAGTTTAACATATATAGAGAGCTTCAACACAAATGGAGAGACAAGTATCTAGAATTTTGTTGTTAATTTTTCTTACTTAGAAACTAATTTGAACTTCTAAAGTACAATTTTTGTATACTCCCGACACAATTATCATTTTAACTCATGTTTTGAGCTTTAAATTATTGATTTGTGTGTTTATTTACTCGATCCTCCGTTTTTATTTATCAATTAGATTACATTATGATTTTTTCCATCTACATTTCCAATCATTAAATTTTCATAAGTAAATAAATATTTTTTCCACTTTGATATTTATTGAAGCGTTGCACAAATAGGTGAAAACAGTACTCCAGTTTCTATTTCGTTTACTACAAAAAGTGCAAAACATTTTAGACAATCCATTCAAGTTTGACACTTTAGAATATTTTGTGATAAGATTCACAATAATTAATTTTGTATATCTTAATGATTGTCATAGTTGTAACTGTCAATATACACAATATTTGTAGATAATATAAAATTGTATTAGTAGCAACACAAACGGAAAAACTACTTGATATACATCTATTAAAAACTTCTATAATATTTTGCTAAAAAGAACCTAAACAGTATAGTTCTTTTTTCAAATAAATAAATGACATTCACAAATTTTCTCCCTTCATGCGACAAACTACAAATGATTCATAAACTTAACTAAATTTTCAATATCAGTTCTATGTCTACGAAAGAGTGTACAATAATATTACATAACTTTCAAGAGTTTAAAAGAAGAGCTAGAGATGTCTTAAATGGAGCAATATGGTGAATGAAGGTTCATATAGCTTCGCGTCATAGTTCTTGTTGCTAGTTTACACTTAAAGTCCAAAAATAATCCACATCTAAAATTGTATTACATTATTTCGTATATACAACACAAGTTCAAAAAAACAACCAGAGATTAATAAAGAAATTAACCTTTTTGCTTCTCCATGGCAACATCTTCAATATCTTTGTGTGAATATAGTTAATGGATATAGTTGATGTCTTCCGTAGAAAGTCCTTCTTTATCCTACAACATATAGTTAATGGATATTACATTACTCAAAAAAGGGGAAGAATCCATCAAACTCCATTAAGAAAGAAAACAGAGAAATTTTGATAATTGGTGAAGAGACAAACAAAATATTATAGTGTGAATGTTTGAAAATTAATGGCAATGGACATGATTACACGTATTTTGTAAATTTGAAATAGATATAAATAATGAATAGATAGTTACCATAAATTCTGTTGATAATAGTTTTTTTAAAAAATATTTCAATGGTGGATGCTTATAATTTGCTTCAATGCTATTGAAGAAGAGAAGCAACAGTAATGTTAAAGAAAATTCTGTAAAAGTACACCGGTAAAACAAACATGATAATTTTATTTCGCAAGGAAAAAAAATCCTAAACTAAGCTAAAATAAAAATAGAATCCTAATTACCATACATTACTGTATTTGATACTTAGATTTTATAAAATAAAAATATTAATAAAAAAAAGAGTCTTGCCTTAAAAGTATGTGCCAGTGTAAAAAAAGTATACACCGATAGTGCATAGAAATTAAACTCTTGTGCTTATAGCTACTTCTTCTGTGTGAATTCCCTATTATTGCGCACTACCTAGCCATAAGTAATAAAGTGAACTTGCTATTGCCAATTTGTAAACTAGTGTTGTGCTGCCTTTCCCCTTCATATATACTTTTAATTTCTTATTGGACTTTAGTTGTCTAGTGCATTGTGCTTCTATTGATTCCTTGCCAAGTCAGTATTTTCCTCCACACTTCTGTAGTATATGAACATTGAAAGATAGATGGTCGAGGTCCTCATTTATGAGGTCCTCATTTATTAGGGGACTATACATCATACCCCATTTAGCCAATTTATTGTTAGTCCCAAACCTTCTATTTACTGCTATGTACATGATAAACAATCATTTAGGATCTCCTACATTTGTCTAGACCAGTGAACTTCATTCTGCCTACTCTACCATACCCCTTATCTACATATACACTTTCCCAATGGATTATTTTTTCATGTTTCTTATACATGCCTTAGTATAACCATCCTCTTGGAGAGGTTAAACAACTTTTAGGATTTTTTTGAAATACCCAAGAAGCCTGCTTTGCTTATATGTTTCACACACCATTCTGCCCATAATAGCTATGTATCCAAGAAACCCATAGCTTGTCGTTAACTGGTGCAAATTCCACAATAACTTCCCAATAGCAGCCTTATTTCATGTATATATATATTGTAAGAAAGTGCAATCCTTCATATGACCCATGCAATCAAAGTCTTCCTTGGAGCACCCTAGGCTATGAATTAATTCCTCCCAAGATAAAATGGATCACCTATTAGATAAGTAGCGGTACCTCAAACTTCACTAATTTCAGCGAACGCAAGAACAACAACTAGAGCACACACAAACACAGTCGATCGAAATTTTTGATTATGTAAGAAAATGTATGCAGAGAGGAAAAAAAATTTAGGGTTCAAAACGGGAAAAGAACTCTTTATTTATAACCATTTGCAGCAAGGAATCGTCTGTCGGACACATTTTCCAAAACGTTGTGCCTTTTTGAAAAAAAATAACATTTTTTCAAAAGGAACAAGTCCCGTGTTCACTGTTACACGCGAATTTCAAATAAATTTTGTTATGCAAAATTCTGTTAATTAACTAACATTCTGAATTAAGGTATAAGATAAAGGAAATCAATTAATGAGATTGATTAAATAAATTTTGTCCAAAATTACTATCAATTAATCAGTTGCCAAATCCAAATCCAAAGCTGAAATCAAGCGAGCGAGCAACGACGACGGCGCGAGGGAGCACCTTCTTCTTAACCCTTTAAGAACTAAAGGAAGTGTTTCCTAATATAAGGACAACAATTCTTCTTTCTTCTACCAATATGAGAGAAATAACTTTTCATTTGCTAAACTTTACATTTGAAATGACTATTCATTTTCCCTCCAAAATTGGGTTCCCCCACATTTTCCATTTTCTCTTTTTATTTCCCATTCAAACCTTGCTAAAACACCAACAATCCTCCACTTGAATGTG
This sequence comes from Solanum pennellii, assembly GCF_001406875.1. Classification (NCBI taxonomy): domain Eukaryota; kingdom Viridiplantae; phylum Streptophyta; class Magnoliopsida; order Solanales; family Solanaceae; genus Solanum; species Solanum pennellii. The sequence goes on from NC_028643.1 coordinate 55,878,451, forward strand.
GAATGACATTGTTAAAATATATACATGAAAAACTCGTGTATCTCGTAAATAAGGGTTAATCGCATCATGATAAGTAGGTTTCCCTTTAAAATTTCTGTAGTGGATACATATCGAATATACTCGGTTAGTCAGTAGATTTGATATCTTTGAATCGTCGAGCTTTGGTGTATACCTAGAAATATAAGTAACACAATCAACCCTTGAACTTTTTTTGATTCTCATTGTTTTGTTCATTTCATCCATGAACACGCCTTGGTTAATAAGTGCTTAGAGAACTGGCCTTACTGGATTATCCTTGAAGCAGCTTACACTTCACACTTACATAAGTAGTTTCTAAAATTGTTATCACGTAGATACACTATTTGATATACCCTGTATCAATCTTAGAAACCATTAAATAGTCCTTATGTCTTTATCCTGGTTACTAAACATTGTCTCATCATGAGAATGAACCGTAAAATAATTTTTGACAATATTGAACCGTCATCTATGACTTTGTTTGATCTCCTTGAACCTAGATCTTGGGATCTACAGTCTTCTACACGATGACTTGTTCTCGTCCATAGTCTCATTCATGTCGATGACCTCTAATCTCCCTACGTAGTTAGGCCTTTTTTAAATGGATCCGACACATTATCCTTTGACTTTACATAGTCAATTGTGATAATTCCACTAGATAGTAGTTGTCTAAAAGAGTTGTGTCTTTGTCGTATGTGAAGAGACTTCATGTTTAACATAACGTTTCCAGCCTTTCTATTGAAGCTTTACTATCACAGTTTATGCATATAGGGGCCATTGGTTTAGCGAAAACGAAATATCTATTTAGCTTCTTCACCTAAGTTGTCTAAGGCGATAAATTCGGACTCCAATTTAGAGCGAGCTATACACATTTGTTTGGATGATTTCCAAGAAATTGCTCCTCCGCCAATAGTGAAAACACATCAACTTGTGGATTTCGGTTTGACCCAGTAATCAAATTTTCTTAATTATATCCATCAAGAACTGTTGGATATTTGTTGTAATGAAAACATAGTTTTGAGTGTCAACTAAGTGCATCATTCTTCATTGTCATCCAATGATTTTGATTGGAATTACTTGTGTATCGACTCACTTTACTTATAGCGCATATTATGTCTGGTCGTGTACAGTTCACGACATACATTAAACTTTCCAATACTCTGACATAATCTAATTGAGACTGACTTTAACCTTTATTCTTAGCAAGATTAAGGTTCATATCAATTGGCGTCTTTACCCTTTTGAAATTCAAATACTTTAAATTTTCAAGTACCTTTCAAATGTAATGAAATTGAGACAATGATAGATCGGTAGGAGTTTTATGAATCTTGATTCCAATATCAAATCTACAACTCCTATATCATTCATATCAAACTTACTAGCGAGCATACACTTAGTAACTTTTATATTAGCAATGTCCTTGCTTATTATCAGCATGTCATCCACATATAGACATACAATGACCTCCTGATTCAGAGTGTCTATAATGTAGACACATTTGTTACATTCATTGATCTTAAAACCATTTGACAACACAGTTTGATCAAATTTTGCATTCCATTGTTTCGGTGCTTATTTTAGTCCATAAAGTGACTTAACAAGTTTACATACTTTCTTTTCTTTACTGTGAACTCGAAACCCTCAGGTTGTTCCATGTAAATCTCTTCTTGTATCTCTTTATTTAAGAAGGTAGTTTTCATATCCATTTGATGGATTTCAAGATCGTATACTGCAGCGCAAATAACATTCAAATTGATGTAATCCTAGTCACTAGGGAGTATGTGTCAAAATAATCTAGACGTTCTTTCTGTCTAGAGTCTTTGACAACAAGTCTAGCTTGATATTTGTTAATAGTTCCATCATCATTCATCTTTATTTTGAAGATCCATTTCAAACCCAAGGGTTTGTTTCCTAGAGGAAGATCAACCAACTACTAAGTATGATTGCTTAAGATTGATTTAGTCTCACTATTGACAGTTTCTTTCCGAGAGGTTGAGTCGCTAGACAATATAACTTCCTTAAATATTGAGGCTCACTTTCAAGAAGGAATGTTACAAATACTTTTCCAAATGAAGTATCTATCCTTTGACGTTTACTGTGTCTAGGGATCTTTTCATTAGGTAAATTCTCTTTAGGTTCTTCTCGATGTCATTTTGAACCCCCACTAGATGAATCAAGTCTAGTTTTATACGGATATATATGTTCAAAGAATTTAGCACTATATGGTTCCATTATCATATTTTCATGAATATCCAGATGTTCAGACTTACGAACCAAAAATCAGCATGCCTTACTATTTGTGGCATATCCAATGAATACACAATCCACATTCTTAGGTGCTATTTTCACCCTCTTAAGTATAGGAACCTGGACTTTAGCTAGACACCCCACACTTTGAAACTTCTAAGTTGGGATTTTTACCTTTAGATATCTTATATAGAATAACATGTGTCTTGGTGTGAGGAACTTTATTGAATATTCGATTTGTTGTAAGGATAGCTTTCCCCCACAAGTTTTATGGTAAATCCGAACTTATAAGTAAGACACTCATCATTTCTTTTAAAGTTCGGTTTTTCCTTTTGGCAATCCCATTAGATTGAAGAGTGTAAGGAGCGGTAGCTTGATGGATTATTCCATTTTTCAAAGAAATTTCTGCAATTGGAGATTTATACTCTCCACCTCTATCACATCTGATCATTTTGATCTTTTTATCCAACTAATTTTCAACTTCAGTCTTATATTGCCTAAATGCATCTATTGTTTCATCCTTACAATTTAGCAAATAATCATAACAGTATCTAGTGCAATCGTTAATAAAAGTTATGAAATACTTTTTACCACCACGTGATGGTGTTGAATTCATATATGAAGACACAAGTGTCAGTACGAATCAATTCTAAGGGTATGAATTCTTTTCAACAGATTTATATGGATGCTTAACATACTTAGATTCAAAGCAAACTTGAGATTTGATTTATTGTGCTCAAATTTAGGCAAAACATTTAAGTTAATCAGCTTTCACAAGGTTTTGTTATTGACGTGTCCCAAACATTCATGCCATAAACATTTAGACTCAATAAAGTAAGAAGAAACAGAATCTTTATTCATGTCAACTGCAATTATATTGACCTTAAGGAGTCCCTCAGTGAGGTAACCTTTTCCTATATACATCTCATTCTTACTCACTATAACCTTATAGAAATAAATACACATTTGAATTCGTTATTAGTTATACGTGACCCTTTCAAAGGCACCACCTTGTGTGATGTCATCTTTAAGAGGACCGTGCCAAATCATCCACCTTTTCAACAACGAAGTTTGCCATAAACAACTTCTCGTCTGTAGGTGCTGGAGTATATTGTGCAAATAATTCTTTGTTGGCACAAACATGGCATGAGACAATAAAATCTATCCACCATTTTCTTGTATGTCCAACCAAGTTGCATTTTGAGAGCATTGCACAGTGATTGTCCATCTCTTCTTTGTGTTCAACCAAATTTGCTTGATCCTTCTTCTTGTCCTTTTTACAATCCTGACATTCAGTAGCCCTATGACCACGTTTGCCGCAATTGAATCAATTTCCATTGAATATCTTTTTAGGAGTGTAGTTCTTTTGGACCAAATGTTTTCTTTCTTTTCTTTGATTTTGTGGGATTTTCTTCAACAATATTTACTCTAGATATTGCTAAATTACATGTCACCTACATGAGATCTTCAACATTCATCTCCTTGTATTTATGTTTCAAGTAATTTCTGAAGTTCTTCCACAATGGAGGAAACTTCTCAATAATGGCCGCCACTTGAAAAACATAATTCACAATCAATCCTACATCAAACATTGTGTGAGTATTAAGAGTATTAAGAATAGACTTAATATTTTCAACATAGGCATTAAATAAATTTATACCTTCAACTAGGAGATCTGGATTATGACCTACAGTTCTTAAACTTGGGTGACGACGGTCTAATTGTCTATCATCTTATAGTCCAAAACTTTGACACAATGAACTTCTTTAATCCGGCATCCTCTGTTTTGTTCTTCTTTTCTAAAGCATCACAAAGTTCTTTTGAGGTATTGACACAACTGTGCACATTGTAAAAAATCATCTTGCAAGCCACTCAAAATATAGTTTTGACACAAAAAATCTGAATGTGTCCATGCTTAAGTCACCAAGAATCGTTTTTCAGTGGGAGTCTCATCCGACAAAACGGGAACATTCTCACTGGTGAACCTTTTCACACTCAACGTAGTCAGATAGAAGAACATCTTTTGCTTCCATCTCTTGAAGTCTACTCTAGAGAACTTTGCAGGTTTCTCCGCCGGTGCATGGCAGTAGTTGAACGATTGTGTGCAACTGATGTTGTTGCAACACTCACTCTTCCAACATTCACTTGCATTGAATTTATCATTTTTCTATCACAAACGACAAACAATTCTGTATGTGAAATACTATTAGCAAAGAATAAATCCTTACACAACTTGTTTCTGGTTTAACAATACAGTTTTTATGTTCTTTTAAATGTTAATCAAATGAATTTTAAAAGTTTAAACAGAGTAGAAAACCATAAAGGTTTTAATCTCCAAAAACCTCAAATACAAAAACTATTTAAATTTCTTAAGCTTGTTATCTCCTGCATTCATGTTAGGTTAGTCAAAAACAAAAATAGAAAAAAAAATTAAACAGAAAAAAATAATAATCCGAGTCCACAAAATCCACTGTGTTTCCTTAAGAAATTTAATCCCCTCAAGTACCCAAGGTTACAGATTAATTCCTCCCAAGATAAAACAGATTACCGATTAGAGAAGTAGCGGTACTTCAAATTTCACTAATTTCAATGAATGCAAGAACAACAACGAGAGCACAGAGACTCAGTCGATCGGTAATTTTATTTATGTAAGAAAATGTATGCATTTTCAGTGTTCAAAATTAGAAAAGACTCTATATTTATAGCCATTTACAGCAATGAATGCTATATGTTTAGACACATTTTTCAAAACGTTGTCTTTTTGGAAAAAATAACATTTTTTGGAAGAAACATGTCCATTCTGAACGACATTGCCGTTATAAACCAATTTCAAATAAATTTCGTTACGCAAAACTAATTCTGTTAATTAACTAACATTTTTATTTAATTTATAAGATAAAGGAAATCAATTGATGAGATTGATTAAATAAGTTTTATCCAAAAATATTATCATTCAAATCATTTGCCAAATCGAAATCCAAAGCCAAAGTCGAGCGAGAGACGACGCGATGGGGAACCTTCTTCTTAACCCTTTAAGAACTAAAGGAAGTTTAGGACAATAATTCTCCTTTCTTCTACTAATATGGGATAAATTGCTTTTAAGTTGCAAAAACTTTACATTTGAAATGACTTTTCATTGTCCCTCCAAAATTGGTTGCCCCCCATTTTCCATTTTCTCTTCTTATTTACTTTTTACATCTTGCTAAAACCCAATTGTTAGTCCATGAGAATATCCTACACATAGCCTTCAGAGTTCGAATAATTATTTAGGTAAGGAAAGTATTTGGGACAAGAAAATTTGGAGAACATACAATACGCTTTTAATAAGTTGAGTTTTTCCTACATATGATAAGAATTCGGTGGTCGATCTTCTGGTTCTAGCTAGCATATTGTCCAAAAATGGTTTGCATTGAACTATGATACTCTTTTAGTACTTAAAAGGGACAACAAGGTATCTGAATATCAGTGCCCCTTGACAAGTTGTAGTTCTTCTAGTATCTCTTGTCTGAGGTCTTATTGAACTCCACCAAAGTAAACACTAATTTTCTTTATATTAGCAACCACACATGAGAAAAATTCATAAAAACGGATACATATACATCACTGATCTTATATCTCCTCTGCAGAACATCGACAAAGCTCAATTGCACTATTGTTTGAACTTTACATGTAATGTGGTAATTGAAGTTATGATCTGTCTGCAAACTCTTAAAAATTCTTATCAAGTAATCCATTTCTAATCAAAATAAATAGAGGGACATTGGATCCCTTATCTTATCACTCTTCTTGAGTTAGATAGTGTTGTACCGTGTCCATTGATCTGAATGAAGTATGTAACTGTTGTAATACATTGCACTATCCACTTAATGACTCTAGATGCCATTTTGAGTCCCTCTAATATCTACTCCTAAAATTTTCATTCAAGAGAATTATATGCTTTTTTCAAGAAAATTTTAACTATATCTTTTAGAGACCCCATGTCTCCATATCCTTTCATATTTAATGACTTAGAATAACATTGTCATTCAAAAACACTTCCTAGTACAAATGTAAATTGGTTAGTATCTATAGAACTCTCCATGGCAAATTTCAACCTAGTAGTGATTAATTTGATATAACTTTGTATAATATTGAGAAACATCAAATTGGCACGTACTCACTTATTTTGGCCTGATTTTCCGTCTTCAGTACAAGTGTTACAATGATTCAATTAATAGGCTTGTACATCTCACTGTATCAACGAATTTTAGCACTGTATTCTCTTTCCCCACAATTCTCTATGTTCTTTTGAAAAACATGGAATTTTATCTATCTATTCCTCGAGCTTTTAGATGCATGATGCCCCACAAAAGTGTATTCACTTCCACCATTACAGGAGCTGCTAGCTGAATCTACTGAGCACTATTAAGCACTATTATCCCGTAACACGTAAAGATTTGGAAAGAAAAGAAAGACAAAAGATTTGATACTGACTGAAGTCCAAGAGATTAGTCTATGGATCATATAATCTTCTATAGGTTGTAAATCATTCTCGTAGCGAGTGGGAAAATAATTTTGAAAATCAAGCCCAATTGACTCATTCTACGATTCACTAGGATGATCTCTCGAATGGTCTAAAGGCGGTAGAGAGGTCCTATAGAAAAATTTCAAACTTAGTGAAATTTTAGGGTTAAATTTGAGTTCTATAATTTAGATCTACGAACCATAAAAAATCCTACGGTTCTTAGAAAGGTCTCGTTAGAAGTTGTCTGATTTTAAGATTCAGTACTTTTGTCTATAATTGACCATTACATCTCGTCAAAATTCCTACGGACCGTAATTCGGTTCCAGAGACTAGGTACAAAAGTTATTTCTTCAGAGTATTTGGGTATTTTCCTATGTATTCAATGCCTAAAATGACCCAAAAGGTCTTTTTTTGGAAATTTTGGAACTATTCGTTTAGTTATATATAATTATTTGTGGGTGAATTTTAAGGTCAAGGTTAAACAAATAATAATATGGATGATGTTAGTTCTGAAACCTTTTTGTGAATATATACTTGAATATACTGCATCGATTCAAAAGCTCAAGGAAAAAAAAGGCTCAAATCCCATAGTGATTATTCGATTGTCTAAGGAAAGTGGATTTCTAAACCCTTGTTAAGAGTATGAAATTCGTGTATTTCATTGTGTGATGTTTGAGAATGATTTGAAGGCTTATTGCGTATTCGTTGATATTGAATCACGGTTGCATTGTTGTGAATTGTGTCTTGTTATCAAAATGGTTATTTCCTCATTATATGTTTGAACATGTAGTTTGCATTGGTTCTGAGATATGGTTGTGATAAGTGTTATGTGATAAGAGGATGTAACATTTCGAAGGTTGTATCGCTCGTCACAATGTATATTATATTTCAAGGGACGTATCGCGCGCCGCGATGGTTACTATTATCGAGGGTTGTATCGCATGTCACGATGGATGTATAGAAAGATATGTCCCTCATGGGTCCTAGATTGAGAGAAAACTGGTGTGTTTCATTAGGTCAGACATGCATCACTGTATTTGACATTGCATTTCATGGCATTGAACATTTTGATCATTGATGAACTTGAACTTGTGTTTTGCTAATCTTGTGAGTGTTTTATTGTAAAACTTATGACTGACGAATATTGAGTTGTTATTGAGAATTATAACTTGTTAGAGTGTTGTTATTGAGTTGTGTGCTTTGTGAACTATGAACTGTTAGGTTGGGCTGGTTCTATGCAGGTTGTAGTATGCAGGTTCGGATAGGGTGTAAGGAATACCCATATTTTTTTCTCTTATCTTGTGTTTAGAGGTTTTCTTGTTGTGTACCATGTGGTTTGGTACTCACCCCTTGCTTCTGAAAATTTTTGTAGGTTACGAGCCGAATCTTCGTGATACCTGAGGTAGGTGTTTGTCACCTAAGCAAACCTTTCTACTCCCATTTATAATTTTGTTTTTACTTTAAAGACAACGTCATTTTAGACTTGCATTTTTTATTTCAATTCTAGCATTTACATTAGAGGGTTATGCACGTGATAACCAGGTTTTGGGGATTGAATTAAGCTTAATTGTTATTGGACTATTTTTTTTATTTCCACACTTAATTAGGTTATTGGGGTTTAGGATGACTTGTCTTGGTGGGATAAGACGAGTGTCATCACGCCCATTTTTAGGTCGTAAAAAAATGGTATCAGAGCCCCAGGTTCATAGGTCTGGCGTGTATACAAGCTGAGTCTACGTAGATTCTCAAGGATCAGTACAAAGACGTATTTTTTCTAAGAGGCTCTAAAGATTATTATGAAACTTCATTTTCTTCATTCTATCTCATTGTGCGTGGTTACCTTCTTTTGTACTGAGTTATTGTATACTCTTTTGACAGATGACGAGGAATACAACTACTGTTACTGGTAGTATAGTAGAGGTACTCCTGAGGTATTTGTTGACGCCCCAACTAGGGGTAAGGGTAGATCCCAAGCTAGAGGTCGTGCTCGTGGAACAACACTAGTAAGAGGTCGTGGCCGTGGAGCAGCACCAGTGAGGGGCAATGCTAAGGAAGTCTCTCCAAAGCCTCATATTGGTTACAGAGAGGACAAAGTTCCTCCAGAGCCTGCAGTCACACCTTTGCTTCAAGATACATTATTGAGGGTGTTAAGTGTTCTTGAGATATTTACTCAAGATGTTGATGCAAACGTCACACCACATGATTCTCAGACTAGAGAAGGTGCTCAGACCCAAGAGCAACGAAAGCTGCAGTTGTTCAGGATGCGGTGGGGCAGCTACTAGTGGATCTCGCGGTTGCGAATGATTTTGCACCAGCTTTTGGGGGTCAAGGTGCACCATTGGTTGTTCTGATAGAGGATGAGTAGAGTAAGTATGAGAGATTTTAAAAGATGGACCCACCTCAGTTTTAGGTGGGAAGAGTGAGGACGCTCATGAGTTTCTAACTACATGCCGAGAGTTTCTAGAGGTTGTTGTATTAGTTAAGTCATGTGTGTATCTATATGCTACACTCCAGCTTCGTGGGCCAGCGAGAGAGTGGTGGAGGACTTCTTCGGGAGCATTGCCAGTTGGATCTCCTCCCAGTGACTTAGGAGAAGTTTTCCAGTGCCTTCCATGATCATTTTATCCTTTGGAGCATGAGAGAGAATAGTTGTTTAAGGTTTGAGAATCTGAGATAGGACGGCCGTATAAGGCCTATTTTTGCCAGTTGTCTAGGCATGCTTTGGCCATTTTTCCAGAAAAGACAGAGAGAATTCGTAGATCTGTAAGGGGGCTGACTTTCTCTGTCAGATCGACTGTGCTTGGGGCATCTCGACAAGGATTTTCTTTCCAGTCCATTGTGAGAGCCGCGATAGAGGCAGAATTGATGGAGAGAGAGAGGAGTTTGGGGACCCTAAAAGCGCATGTGCATCAAGTCAGTTTCAGGGTGCCTCATCTGTACATAGAGGGAGTGGTTCCTTTCAGCAGCGGGGACCCATTTATGCATCTATGCCGACATCTGAGGGTGTTCATATATATCAGGGTTCTTATAGCCCGATCAAAGGCTCATACGATTCACAACAACCACCTACTAGGGGAGGGAATTATAGTATGTCTTTAGGGTCATCACAACAGTTCCCAGGTCAGAGATTTTGCTTTACTTATGGAGTTCCCGATCACATGATGCAATAGTGTACTTCCCAGAGAAGTTGTGGAGGACTCCAACCTAATTCTTCATTTCAGGTTAGACCACCGGTACCTCAGGGTAGAGGCCAAGGCAGAGTTTAGTCAGGTAGAGATGGTAGAGCTTCTAATAGTGGTGTTGCGGCTCAATAGGGTGGGGATAGAGGTACCACCCAGGATGGAGGTGGACGAGGGGTCTACTATTATATTTTTCCGCAAAGACCAAGGCGGAGACCTTTGATGCTATTATTACAGGGATCATCTTAGTATTCCATCGATCTACGTCTCTATTATTTGATCTAGGGTCTATATTCTCGTATGTTTCTTTTGTTGCTGAATTTAATATGATATATGATAGCATGACTGTACCTATTCGTGTTTCCACTCCCTTGGGTAAGCCCGTAGTGGGGGATCGAGTGTAGAGATCCTATCTTGTTTCTTATGCTAGGTATGACACTTTTGTATATTTAATCATTATGGGGATGGTAGACTTTATGTTATTTTCGGTATGAATTGTCTTTCTCCTTATCATGTTGTCCTTGATTATAATGCTAAGATTGTGAATTTAGCAATGCCTGGTTTTCGGAGAGTTGAGTGGAAAGGTGTTTGTGGATCTTATCCTAGCAAGGTTGTCTCATTCATCCGTGATCAGAGGTTGGTAGAGAGAGGGTGTTTGTCTTACTTAGATTTTATTTGGGATACTAGTGATTAACGACGTTCTGTTGACTCTATACCTGTGGTTCAAGAGTTTCTCGATGTATTCCCTTCTGATCTTTGAGGTGTTCCTCCCAATAAAGATATTGATTTAGAGCCGGGCACTAAGCCCATTTCTATTCCTCCCTACCATATGCCTCCAGCAGATTTCAAGGCAGGATTTATTGAGTAAGGGGTTTATTCGCCCTAGAATGTTACCTTGCGTGCCCCTATATTTTTTCTGAAGAAGAAATATGGGACTATGAGGATGTACATTGATTATAGACAGTTAAACAAGGTAACAATGAATAATAAGTATCTTTTTCCGCGCACTGATGACTTATTTGATCAGCTACAGGGGCATCATGTTCTCTAAGATTAATTTGAGGTCCAGGTATCATGAGTTGAATATTAGGGAATCAGATATCCCTAAAACATTTTTCGGTCCCGGTATGGGAATTATGAGTTCTTAATGATGTCCTTTGGGTTGACTAATGCCCATTCAACATTCATGGAGTTGATGAACGGGGTGTTTCGACCATATCTTCATTTGTTTGTGATTGTCTTCATCGATGACATTTTGGTTTACTCAAAGACTGAGGAGGACCATGTTCGGCACTTGAGGATTGTACTTCAGAGGTTGAGAGAACAGAAGTTGTATGACAAGTTCTCAAAGTGTAACTTCTAACTTAATTCTGTGGCATTCTAGGGACACGTGGTGTCCATGGAGGGTATTCGAGTAAATCAGTCCAAGATTAAGGCAATTAGAGGTTGCGCATGACCTACTTCTATTACCGAGATTCAGAGTTTTGTGGGATTTGTAGGTTATTACCTACTGTTTGTTAAGAATTTCTATACTATCGTAACCCCATTGACAAGATTGACTCGATAGGGTGTGGGTTTTCAGTGGTATGATGATTTTGTGAAGAGAGGTTTCAAAGCTCAAGACTTTATTGACTTCGGCTCATGTGGTGACTCTATTTGAAGAGGGTGTAGACTTAATGTGTATTGTGATGCTTTAGGAGTTGGATTGCGTGGTGTATTAATGTAGAAAGGGAAATGATTGCTTATGCTTCTACGCAGTTGAAGTCTCATGAGAAGAACTACCCTACGCATGATTTGGAGTTAACGGCTGTGATATTTTTTCTTAAGTTATGGCATCATTATTTGTATAGGGTGCATTGCGAGATCTTTACTGATCATCAAAGTCTTCAGTACATCTTCAGTCAAAGGGATTTGAACTTGAGGCAGCGGAGATGGCTTGAGTTGCTGATGAACTATGATGTAACCGTTCTTTATCTCCGGGGAAGGCCAATGTTATGGTCGATGCTTCGAGTAGGAAGAATCCTAGCATGGGGAATTTTGCAGTGCTTAGTATTGAGGAGAGACCACTGGCTAGAGATGTGTAGATGTTAGCCAACAGTCTTGTCCGCTTGCAGATTTCTGAGGAGAGTAATATAATGATTAATCTTATTGAGGTTCGGTATTTTTTTAGTCGAGCAGATCCGTGAGAACTAACTTGATGATTAGAAGTTATGTCTTATTCGAGACAAAGTATTGAGAAGGGGAGCCGAGGAGGTTGTCCTTGATTCCGATGGTGTCTTGAGGATCAGAGACAGGATTTGTGAGCCAAAGATAGGCGAGTTGATTAGATTGATTCTTGAGGAGGCCCATTATTTTCAATATTCCATCCATCCGAGAGCGGGGAAGATGTATCATGATCTGAGTCAGCATTATTGGTGGTGTACGATGAAGAGGGATATTTCAGACTTTGTTTCTACGTTTTTGACTTGCCAACAGGTCAAGTTTGAGCACCAGTGTCCTGGAGGTGTATCTTAGAGGATGCCTATTCCTACTTAGAAGTGGGAGTGGATTACTATGTACTTTGTTATGGGTTTGCCTACTACAAAGTAGATTGGTTTAGTGAAGGTGTTGTGGAAGCACCGATCAGTGGGAGAGTCAACTTGGGAGACAGAGTCTGACATGCATGCCAGATATCCTCAGATTTTCGAAGCTCCATGTACTTTTATTTTACTTTATGTTCGAGGAAGAACATGTTTTTTAGTGGTGAATAATGTATTGACCTGGAAAGTCATTTTTTGGAAATTTTTAACTATTCATTTAGTTATATACAATTTGTTTTTGGGTAAATTTTAGATAATTAATTTAATTTGTGACTAATGAATTATATCCACATTTCATTTAATCTCTACTCTTTGACCCATATTCACTTAAAACAAGTCACTAGGGTTTGTCACATTTAATACATAATTATTTTAATTAAATAAAAGACAAAAAAAGAGAAAAAGAGCGAAGAAACTTACCTATAGACAAGAAAGAAGACGCACAATCTTCATCAGGTAAAATAGTAACACATCTAATTCATATAGTGGCTTATGTTGTATTTTAATCATTATTACTACCATGTTAGTTGTGAAAGAAAATATGAAAATTGAATAGAAAAAGTTGTAACAAAGTCACTGTATTAAAATTGGGGCTTAGTGGAGGCATCAAATTATTTATTATTATTGTGATAATATTAATATAATGGGTATAATAAATTGAAGTTGGGCATTGTAAAGCCATATAATGCTGCTACATCATTTTGACGGTTTTAAAAATTCAAGGGAATAAAAAAAATTGTTTCCTTTTTATATTAATTTTCATTATAAGTTAGTGGGTGCAATATTGTTAATTGGGTGGTTGATAAATTTGAGTAGTAATGATTGTGAAATGATGGATGTTAATGATTAGAATATTCACTGGGAAAAACTTGGCATATAGGTGTAGGTTGATGATATATTTTTCCACTAATTTGATACTTGGGCAGTTCCTATTTTGCGTTAATTTTAAGAAATGAGGGATAACTTTTAAAAATTGAGATTTAACCCTAGATTTGAAGCTTTGAAAATATGATAGTTGAAATGTTAGTTGGCATCAAGAATTATGAACTTGAGTTATAAATTTGGGTGAATTTTAATGTCAAGGTTAAACACATAATAATGTGGGTGTTGTTAGTTCGAAACCTTATTGTGAATATATACTTGAATAGATTACATCGATTCGAAATCTCAACAAAACGGGAAGGCTAAAATCCCAGAGTGATTATTCGATTGGCTAAGGCAAGTGGATTTCTAAGCCCTTGTTAAGCGTATGAAATTCATGTATTTCCTTGTGTGATATTTGAGAATGATTTGGAGGCTTGTTGCTTATTTGTTGATGTTGAATTATGATTGCATTGTGTGAATTGTGCCTTGTTATCAAAATTGTTATTTCCTCATTATTTGTTTGAACATGTCATTTGCATTGGTTCTGAGACATGGTTGTGATAAGTGTTTTGTGATAAGAGGATACACCATTTGGAGGGTCGTATTCTGAGCCGCGATGAGTATTATATTTCGAGGGACGTATCGCGCGCCACGATGGTTACTATTATCGAGGTTCATATCGCATGCCGCGATGGATGCTTAGATAGATATGTCCCCTATGGATCCTAGACTGAGCAATAGGGGGGTGTATCATTAGGTCAGACATGCATCACTATATTTGACATTGCACATCATTTTGATCATTGATGAACTTTAACTTGTGCTTTGCTGATCTTATGAGTGTTCTTGTTGTGAAACTTGTGACTGGAGAATATTGAGTTGTTATTGAGAATTGTAACCTGTTAGAGTTTTGTTATTGAGTTGTTGTTTTGTGAACTGTGAACTGTTAGGTTGGGATGGTTCTATGCAGGTTGTAGTGTGGAGGTTCGGATAGGGTGTAAGAAATATTCGTATTTTGTTCTCTTATCTTGTGTTTACAGGTTTTCTTATTAGGTACCATGTTGGTTGGTACGCACCCTTGCTTCTATAATTTTTTATAGGTTACGAGCTTGGATCTTTGTGTAACCTTCCATTCTCTTTGTTTTCAAGACATTTTGTGAAGAATTGTGAGGTAGCTGTTTGTCACCTCAGCGAACCTTCTACTCTCGTTTATGATTTTGTTTTTACTTGAAAGACAACGTCATTTTAGACTTGTGTGCTTTATTTCAAATTCTAGTATTTACATTAGAGGGTTATGCACGTGAAAACAAAGTTTTGGGAGATTGAATTAAGTTCAATTATTGTTAGACTTTTGTTTTATTCCCGCACTTAATTAGGTGATTGGTTTTAGGCTGACTTGTCTCGGTGGATAAGACGAGTGTCATCACGCCCATTTTTGGGTCGTAACACTAAGCAATGTGAGTTTAAGCCTAATTTTAAGCCCTACACTAGTTTTTAAGTCCTAAAAGCACCCGCTCTAATTCATTCACCTAATTCCCTAATCCCAACCAAATTAATATCTCCTAATTCTCTCCAAGTCTCAAAAGGGATTCTAGGGTTCTTCAAACTAAGGTCTCCTTTCTTCATCAATTTTTTGGGCTTCAAAATTAAGGTATGAGGGAGTTCATCAATGAGTTTTATGCCCATTGAGTCCCAAATATTCTCCAATTCCATTTTATCAAAATTGGTTAAGTTCTTATTCAATAGTGAGCTTTATTTGTATGGATTGAATTATTTGATTTTTTGATCTTATTGTGATTGTTTAGACTCAATATATGTGTTTGAGTTGATTCCATATGAACTATTGTAGTATACATGATTTTGACTATATGAACCCTAGAAGGGAATTAATTTATGAAGAAATTATGTAGCTATGATTGAAGTTTTCATGAAAGATATGCACAATTGATAAAAATAAATGTCTTATGATCTAGGTTGAACTAATCTTTGCATCAATTAAGTTGTGAAAGGTTTTCTCACATTAAGGGATCAGGGTTTGGTGAAAGGTTTTTGCACACATGTATGATTCAAGATTTAAGAAGCTATTCTATGATATTTTTAGCTTAAATTAGTAACTTTATTGTGTTTTCCAATGGATTATGATATTTTCATGTTCAATATTCCATTGGCATTTTACTTAGCACCAAGAGGATATTGAGATGGAAGTTCTCCCTTTAGTAGAGATCGGGTATGTAGTAGCAATATTGTTGTCCCTAACTATGTGCCCTTGTAGGTTATTTTAAGTGACATAGCTGGTGGATCTACCTAAGCTAAAAGTAAGGTCCTTGACTTGACAATTAAGGACATCTCTTTTTGGTGTTGGAGAAAGACACTGAATTTCATGTTATAGCCCATGTGGTCTATGTAAGTTTATAGTAAATATCCCACAAAATGAACTGAATTACTTTCAAGATGTTTTATGAAGCTTTTTTTTAAATAATTTTAAGATGTATTGGCTATGCATATGATTTACAATGTTTCCTTAAGGATTATACTATGTTTAGCATGGTCATGCACATCATGTTTTTTATTATGTTCTCTTATGATTATATTTCATGTATTTATTCATATCTCTCAAAGTACATTTCATGTACTAATGCATATTTGTGTATGCATTGTTTCACTTATGTAGGGCTCGAGTGATATTCCTCTCCATCTATTTGTGACTAGTTGATCATTTGTATATTTGAAGACTTAATGAGTCCTCATTGTCTGAGGACTATGTCACCTTTATCTCTTTTATATGTCTGGTGTATCAGTTACGCTCCACCACTTTTTGATATTGCATAGAGTCTTGTCAAGAATATGTTAGATTTCTGTATAATATCAATCTCTTTTATTCATATGAGGTTCTTTACTTTTTTCTATTATAATGTGTAACACTCTGAAAGTTCATGACTTGGTATAGATTTTCACATGATTATCTAAGACTCAAAACACTTTTTCCAAGCCTAAAATAATGTATTTAAACTAATTAGAAAGTGTTAGAGTCAAAACGTCAAGAAACATCAGTGACGTAGAGAGACTAGTGAAATTGAGATTTGTGTGCCTTGGCATGTTTCATGGAGTTTTAAAAGTCGTAAATTAACAAAAATTGGTAAAAAGGTGTGAAACATGTGTTAGAGTGTGTTAGGGTTGAAACTTCCGGTTATGACTCCCCAAGGACCACCCTTTAATTTGACCCCTAAATTGTCAACTTAACAGTGTCCATCCACAAAGCCAATCGACGACCGTCGATTGATCGATGCACCGTCGATGGATCGTTGGTCAATACTTATCCATTTTCCAAAATGGCCAGAAATTAGAGTATCTGAATCAAACGAAGGCTTTCCAGTACAGTGTCGTCGTTTGATCGATGCCCCGTCGATGAATTCTATTCTTGGCATTGCACAAGTATTGCTTTAGGTTGCTTATGTGTTGGGTTAATACAATGTTGAGTTGACTTATAATGTTCTATATATGTATATGTTGAGTTATTGAACATAATGCATGGTTTTGATTAAATTGTATCTTTTCTCATGCATTAATGATTTTATGCATAAGAGTCATACTTATTACATGTGTTTTGTACTAACCCATATTTCTTCCCTTATTCCCAACATTGTAGGTTCCGGTCATTGAAGAGCTTCTAGAACACTTTTCAAAAATACTTCTATTTCTTCCTCCAAGTAGTGGGTGAGTCCTCCAAGTTTGAGGATGGTGCTTTTTGATCTACCCTAGTAGTATTGATATTGTATAACGACATTCGTTTCTTCCTTATCTTGAAGACATTTGTTCTAAGCACTATGTGACAATATGTACGTGTGTAATGTCTATTCCCAAATATTCTACTTTGTTTAGATGGTTTAATGTGAGATGCTGTTATTAGACTAACTTCTTATATATTGGTTATGTTAACTAAACAAGAGGCCTACGTAAGCTTTCTATGTGAGGAGTCTAAGTAAACTCTCTCTCTCTCTCTCTCTCTCTCTCTCTATATATATATATATATATATATATATATATATATATATGAAGTAAACGATAGATCTATGTATACCTTAATATGTTTAAAGTTTCAAATTATTCCGTATTTTGACCTATGATGTGTAATGATGAATGAAGGGCTAGTCTAAGTCTCAAGGACGAAGATGCCGGTTACGACTAGTGGGTGCTCCCCAGTCGTGACAAACCTGGTATCATAGCATGAGGTTAAATTATCTTAGGATTGATATCTCACTAAATCGCGTCAAGTAGAGCCTTGTTCATGAATGTGAAGTGCACCACAATTATGAATGAGGGGCTATGTGATGCCTAGGAAAGTCTCAGTTCGTTGGTGTTCTTGAAGTCGTGCTTCTAGAGTTTTAACTCTACATGTCCTTATCTTTTAATCTCTTTCTTTTGTTTATAGGAAATGAATACAAGAAGGAACAACACTGAAGGGTCGAAGAGGAAAATTAGAATGAGGTGGTTTCCCCCCCGGCTCCTCAAAACCCTCAAGTTCCTATTGAAAAAGGGGCTATATCTAATGTTGAGATAAGGGCGGCCATTCATAGCTTGACGCAAGTATTGGCTTCTTAAGTTCTTAGGGATTCTAGGGTCCAAGTGAACCCCAATTCTATAACCACCGCATCAAGGATAAGGGATTTCAGAAGGATGAATTCCGCTACTTTCTTTGGCTCAAAGGTGGAGGAGGACCCGCAAGGGTTCATTGATGAAGTGTTCAAGGTACTAGATGATATGGGGGTGTCTTCTCAAGAAAAGGCAGAACTAGCCTCCTACCAACTCAAATATGTGGCTCAAGTTTGGTATGAGCAATGGAAGGATGAGAGGTCGGTTAGAGAAGGTCGGATCACTTGGGGAGCTTTCAGGACGACCTTCCTTGATTGGTTCTTTCCCTTGGAACTAAGGTAGAAGAAAATGCAACAATTCATCAACTTACGCCAAAGGGGTGTGAGTGTGAAGGAGTATAGTCTCAAGTTCACTCAACTATCCAAGTATGCTCCTACTATTGTGGCGAATTCTAGAGCTAAGATGAACAAATTGTTATGAGGGTATCCGACCTTGTGGTGAATGAATGTAGGTCAGCGATGTTGATTCCTAGCATGGACATCTCTCGTCTCATGGTTCATGCCGAACAAATTGAGGAGAAAAACCTTAAGCAAGTTTGTAGAGAATTGAGGAGGACAAGGTCCAAATATGGAAATTCTTCTAAGACTAGATTTGAGGTGCAAGATAAGCCAAAGTTCAAGAAAGGTTCCCCAATCAAAATGCTTCTACCATTCCAAGGGTCATCAAAGGTAAAAGGCCTACATCCAATCCTAAGAAGGAGAAAGGTAGTGGTCCTTACATTGAGAAGTCTACTTGTGCTATGTAAAATTCCGGAAAATCATATGCTCAATGAAGAGCCCATTATGCCCTTAGGATAGCCTATTAGGGGTACATAGGCACCCTAATGCCCAATATTGAGAAATATTGGGCATAGTATAGAAAAAATGGCAAAGGGATACTAGCCAATTTTCTATAACGAATAAGAATTATACTTTTTGGGTTGTCATACACCAATCCAAGATTTATGTTCAATAAATGTACCTGAAAGGAAGACCCTAAGCTAAAATTTGTATTCAACCATATCAACCATACTACCACACAAAGTACTAGGCATCCAAGTGTCAAGCCTAGTACCATAGCACATGATCATTTAGAATGATCATGTAAATTAAGCAGTGCCCAAGGACATAGTGAGAGTCCTTGGGACAATAAGTAAATATTTCCAAATGAACCATAAATAATAGTTAGTTAGGAAAGTACAACCAACCCATGTGCAATCACATGTGCAAGACATGTGAAGAAGCTGGGGACCACCCTAACCGAATTTGGTTAGGGTAGTTAGGGGGAAAACGTGCACAAGGGACAACTTCATGTGGGGACTAACTTCCTAACCAACTCTATGTCCTAAATAACTGTCCTAACTAGATAAATAACCTCGGACTAACCAAAATTGACGCATTAGTGCACCGGACAACCTACTACCAAAATCGGGTTGACACTAACCTAGTTCTAGTTAAAGAGACAACCTAGTACCTAACCTAGGATGGTCCAAAAGGTTAGTTATGGTCCTAACAAATTAGGGGTACTTTATTAATTCTCCTAGGTTACCTAATTAATTAATTAATTAATTCAAAAGGCTAAAACCGAAAATAAAAAGAAATTTTCAGAATTCGGTTAAGACAAGAAAGAGACAATCTAGTACCTAACCTAGGATGGTCCAAAGAGTTAGTTAAGATCCTAATGACTTAAGGGCACTTTATTAATTACCCTAGGATAATTAATTAATTAATTAATTTAAAGGGCAAAAACCAAAATCACAAAACAATTTCCAGATTTCGGTTAAGACATGAAAAAGAAAACCTAGTACCTAAGTTAGGATGGTCCAAAGGATTATTTATGGTTATAACGACTTAAGGGTATCTTAGTAATTATATTAGGTCACTTAATTAATTAAATTATACATTAAATTAATTAAATTAAAGTGGTCAAACCGAAATTCTTATGCTAATCTAGTACAATTCAAGAAACATCCTAATACTTAACCTAGGATGGTCCTAAAGGGTTTATTATGGTTCAAATGACTTAGGGGTACTTTATTACTTACCCTATGTCCCTAAATTAATTAAATTAAGTATTTAATTAATTAAAATAAAGTCAAAATGTTGACCAAATCCATAGTCAACAACAAAATTCCAGATTTGGATCAAGTCAACATTCTCATATGTTTAGTCAACTTAGGAGGGGCTTTTTAGTAATTAGTTAATTAATTTATTTAGTTAAATTATTAAACCCTAAGTTGAATGAGTAAATATCAGTTTATAAGACTTAGAATCACGTTCAAACTCATAGTAAAGGCGACACAAAAACAGTAAGCAACGAACGAAATAAAAAGGCAGGAAATTTATAGATTTCTCTAGGGCGATTACAAGGTTTCTTCAAGGTTTCGTTCAAGGTGGTCTTCTTAGATTAAGTTCTACTTAAGGTATGGGTTTCTCTTCTAGATTTATTTCTCCAATAGAACTTTCTTTTGAATGATTCAAGGATCTTGAAAACTAGGGTTGTTTCCCGTCATTCTTGTCGAACTCCTTTCCCCAGTATCCTTGTTAGGATTTCAATGTTGAATAGGTTAGAAATCATGTTGTTGGTATATGGTGCTGACCGATCTTAATGTGTATGGTTTTTGATTAAATAATGATTGAGTGAGCCTATTAATTGGACTCGTTTTATGCTAAGTGTTATTATGTGAATCAAAAGAATGATACTATGTTAAAGATATGTCCGAAAATGTTACGTATGAAGATGTTATGATCTGTTGTGCATACTTGCTATTAATATGAAGTGTCACGACCCAAAAACGAGCCGCGACTGGCACCCACACTTACCCTCCTATGTGAGCGAACCAACCAATCTAAACCCTAACATTTCAATATAATATCAACAGAAAGTAATGCGGAAGACTTAAACTCATTAATAAAAAGACAATTCAATATCTATTATTCCCCAAAATCTGGAAGTCATCACCACAAGAACATCTATGATCAAATTACTAAACTAAGAGTATTCTAAGAAGCTAAAATAAACAAAA
>NC_028643.1:55906359-55913859 GCF_001406875.1 Solanum pennellii
AAGTTCAGAGAGTCGATTTCAGTACCCAAATTTCAGAAGTCTAAGTGTTTTGGAACGAGACTCCCTCGACGGTCCGTCGTGCCCATGACGGTCCGTCGTGGGTTCCGTCGTCTCACACAGTTTTTCCAGAAATAAAATCTGCTGCTCAAAACGACTAAACAGGTCGTTACATGAAGTTATAAAGATGATATATTCATCAAATTCTAAAAGGCTGTCCAAGATGTTTAAAAAAATGTTATGCCTAAAGTTATGTTATAAGGTTAGCTAAAAAGATCTCTGTGAAATCATAATTTGAGTGAATGTTTGACTTATGTCAATAAAATGGCTAACAAAAATATTGTTCAAAATTTAAATGGGAATTGGCTATAATGTTATCTCTAAATAAGTAAAAAATTGGCTAATGAACAATGTATCCCAAATGGAGCATGATTGAATGAAACATTTGCTTATACCAACAATACAGTTATGAAATCTATAGCCAATTGCTTATGCCAATTCTAATCTTAAGCCAATAAATTGGCTAACACTACATTGTCAAACAAGTTGTAGGAGATTGGCTATAATATTATGTTAAATAGCTAAAAGATTGGATAATGTATAATGTATAAAAACTTAAGCATGTTGAACATGAAAATTGGCTTATGCCAACAAATATGGTTATGAAATATATGACCAATTGTTTATGCCAATACTAATCGTATGCCAATAAAATGGCTAACGATAAATTGTCTAAAAGTGATGCATATAAATGGATATAATATTATGTTAAATAATTAAAAGATAGTCTAATGGTTCATACATATTAAAATTAAATATGAACATACGTAAAATTTGCACATGCCAACACAAATGGTTATGTAGTTTAATATTCAAAGGTTGAGGCCAATACTAATCATATGCCAATCTTGTGTAGTTAGAGTATCAAATGATAATATAAGCACTTCTAAACTAATTCAATAAACCCATAATCAAGGGCATGCCACTCATTGAGACAACTCCCAACATGCTCTAAAAGAATAACATATGAACTCATGAAACTCATTGAATGAAGTGCTCATCATCCATAAACGATGATATGAATCTACTACACTAAAGTAAGTAACGTGAGTTATAACATAATAAAAGGGGTCTAAATTAAGTAAGTGACAAGAATGGGGTGTTAAAGGAAGTGAGACAAGTCTCACTGACACCTAAGCTACTATGTTAAAAGAATACTCACGT
This sequence comes from Solanum pennellii, assembly GCF_001406875.1. Taxonomy (NCBI): domain Eukaryota; kingdom Viridiplantae; phylum Streptophyta; class Magnoliopsida; order Solanales; family Solanaceae; genus Solanum; species Solanum pennellii. The sequence goes on from NC_028643.1 coordinate 55,907,581, forward strand.
ATGAAGGTTTTAGAATGTGTAAGACTAGTCTCATTAATACCAAAGGATGATATGTAAGGAAAATTCACATTTCATCAATGTAAAGTAAGGATGACCAGTCATCAATAGAGTAAGTAAATCTTAATCTAGAAGCAAGCCTCCATAATGCTTGAGTCAACACTAAAAGATAACGAAGAAATAAATATTCACGTAATGAGGTGAGTAATTATGTTAATCTATGATGCTAATGAAAATGGTGACAACATGATAAGAGGATAAGATGAATGGTGAGACAAGTCTCAACCAATCCTAAGTGAAGGTCACTAAAGGTACTCACCTAAGAGAGTGTTGAATATCAAGAGACAAGTCTTAATCATACTCTATATGTAAATGTAAGGACAATTCACACTTAATACTAATGATGAGATGAGAAATCATCTAATGAGCAATGATGCCCTCATGCTAGAAGACAGCTTGATGTGTGAGATTAATGTAATAAAACTTTATACTGCGCGCCGATAGGCTAGCTATGAGTCGCGATTCCTTCTTTCGGGAAGGCAGAGGTTCGTGTAAATCTCATGAGATGAGACTGTCCGTTTAGGCGGGTATGGGTCTCCTTATATCTCCTAGTCTTCGAACCTATGCTTCCAACATAGGGTTCTAGCAGGGTTCAATTCCCTATACGCTAGCATGCGTTGGTTTCACCTTGACCAGTGACTCCACCTCTTTTTGGTGTGGGGAATACACCGGATTTCATGATGCTCACATGATCTATGTCGGTTAAGGTTGGATTTCCTAAAAGTATGAAAAGATAATGAAATGAACGATACTGAAGGTGTTTGTGCAAGACAATCAGGAGGTTAAATTAGATTCAAGTAATGACATTAGGTCATTCTTGGTCGTTACACTTCATTGAGAGTCTTAAAATTCATCCTAGGTATAGCTGGTATTTACATCATCCTACGAATGAATGAAATGAATAATGTGAAGTACAAATGAACGAATGAAGCAGACTCCGTGTTTGCTAAAGAAGACCCTCGGGTTGAGGTCCCATATGTTGGGCCCTCACTTGAGATGTCTTAATGATACATCGATGATTCCAAAGTCTCGTGTATATGAGATGTATAGTATATAAAATATAAAAGTAATGAAATCAATGGCATGATCAATAGAGAATTGCTTATGAAAGGTAATGAATATATAGTGTAAAGAATGACTCACTATAAGGTAGGGAAATCATTCCTTAGTCCTTGGATTAGATACATCAATTCATTGTGGGTATGGGACTAAAATGAATCATTGAACTTGTAAGTAAAACATAGGACCAAAAGAATTATTGGACTACACAACAACAAGAAGAAAAAGACTGAAAAATAATCTACAAAGAGGAGCTCTCGGCCTAAGAGGATCAAAAATCTCAAATCTTCGTTCGAGTTGTTCTAAAATTATGTTGATGATACTATTGTCTTGTAACCATATATAAAATGAGTTGTGTCATTTGAATGCATTAAAATACATCATATTCATACCACAATTCACAACTAACGATTTAGGAAAGTCTAGTGACTAGGATTTCCAGAAATAGCATGTTGTTTAGAAAGAGCTTTCTTTGATAATGCATAGACTTATATGTATGTGTGCATACACCCATACTTAGTACAAGTGGTATACTAACCCCTAGTATTTACTATTTTATAAATGCAGGTTAAGGGACAGATTGACGACACTTACAGCGATTTGGGCTTCAGCGTTTCGCCAGACCATTTGGTAGGTCCTCTTGATTTCGAGGATGCTACAAGCATTCGTCCAGCTTTAGATATAGACATAGCTAGGTGATGTTGTCCTTAGCATTTCTTTCATATTTCATTTCGAACCTTTTGATGTAAGGCTGTGTTTGGAAAACTATTTACTATATATTCATCTCCAGTTTCCAATTGATTCTTTATGTTAGATGGTTGTCTATTGATGTTGAGCTTAGTACATAATGTTTAATACGTAATGACTATATGAATTCTAAGTAAACTTCGTACATTTAAAAAGTTTTAAATTTTCTGCTAAAATTAACCATATGAATGTGATGAATGCAAAAAGAGGCTTGTATGTGACCTCTGAGAGATCAACGATGCCGGTTGTGATTCGGATTCCAGAATCCGGGTCGTGACATGCTAAATGTAGTAGAAAACATGAAATCAAGTGTCTAGTTGGTACGAGAAATTGCTATGGTTGTGGTAAGATCGGTCACATAAAGAGGAATTGTCCTATGATGAAGGCTCAAGGGAGAGAAAATGCTCAATCACAAGCAAGTGCTCCCAATCCCCATGATCCTAAGAAGAATCGCTTTTATGCTCTCTGCTCTAGAGGTGATCAAGAGGAGTTCCCGATGCCATCACTAGTATGTTACAAGTGTTCTCTATTAATGTATATGATTTACTAGATTCGAGTGCTACTTTATTATTTATAAATCCTTTAGTATCTCGAGAGTTCAATGTGCTACCCGCGGTCCTAATGGTACCTTTTTCGGTTACAACCTTTATAGGTGACGCAGTTATGGCTAGAAGAGTCTTTAGGAGTTTTCTTATATCATTGACACATAAAGTTACTTTGGTTGAATTGGTAGAACTTGATATGGTTGATTTTGATGTCATCTTGGGAAATGGATTCGTTGCATTCTAGTTTTGTTTCCATAGATTGTAGAACAAGAGTAATGAAGTTCCAATTCCCAAATGAACCTGTCTTAGAATAGAAGGGGGGTAACTCAATCCCTAGAGGTCGAATTATTTCGTTTCTAAAAGCTTACAAAATGATCTCAAAAGGGTGTCTTTTTATCATGTTGTAAGGATCAAGGACCTTGAATCCAAAATTCTTCTATAAGAGTCGGTGCCCGTAGTGAGGGATTTTTCAGAAGTCTTTCCCATTGACTTGCCGGGAGTTCCTCCCGAACAGGAAATAGACTTTAGCATAGACTTGTTGCCGGATACGAAACATGTCTCAATCCCTCCTTATAAGATGGCTCCGGCTGAGTTGCAAGAACTTAAGCTTCAACTCAAATATTTACTTGACAAAGATTTCATAAGACCTTGTATTTCTCCTTGGGATGCTCCAATGTTTTTAGTAAAGAAGAAGGATGGGTCCCTTAGGATGTGCATCAACTATCGTCAACTAAATAAGGTTACCATAGAAAAAGTATCCTCTCCCTAGGATCGACGATTCGTTTGATCAATTCAAGCTACTTTTCTATGATTGACTTGAGGTCGGGTTATCACCAACTTAGGGTGAAAGGAGAGGACATATATAAAATGGATTTCCGAACTAGGTATGGTCACTATGAGTTCCTATTCATGTCCTTTGGTCTAACCAATGCCCTGGCAGCTTTCATGGACCTAATGAATAGGGTGTTCCGAGATTACCTTGACTCCTTTGTGATTGTCTTTATTGATGATATTTTGGTGTACTCCAAGAGGGAAGATGAACATATGGATCATTTGGGGGTAGTGTTGCAAGTCCTTAAGGAACACCAACTATTTGCCAAGTAATAGCAAGTGTGAGTTTTGGTTAAGATCGGTTATGTTACGTGGTCATATTATCTCAAGTGAGGGTATAGAGGTCGATCCGAAAAAAACTGTGGCGGTTAAGAATTGGCCTAGACCATTGACTTCGAGCGACATTAGAAGTTTCTTGGGTTTGGTCGGGTACTATAGGAGGTTTGTGGATGGGTTTGCGTCCATTTCTTCTCCTTTGACTACCTAGACCCAAAAGAATGTTAAATTTAAGTGGTCGGAGTCATGTGAAAGAAGCTTCAAAATATTGAAAGATAGGCTTACCTCCGCTCCGGTGTTGACTTTACCGAAAGGTACCAAGGGTTTCGTGGTATATTGTGACGCTTCCTGAGTGGGTTTGGGTTGTGTCTTTATGCAACATGGGAAAGTAGTAGCCTATGCTCTAGACAACTCAAGGTGCCTGAGAAGAATACCCTACTCATGACCTTGAATTAACGGTCGTAGTGTTTGCCTTGAAAATATAGAGGCATTACTTGTATGGTGTCCATGTGGATGTATTTACCCACCACAAAATCCTTTAATGTGTGTTCACCCAAAAGAAGTTAAATCTCCAACAAAGAAGATGGTTGGTACTCGTGAAGGATTACGACATGAGTGTTTCTACCACCACGCCAAGGACAATGCGGTTGTGGATGCTTTAAGTCATGTGACCATAAGAAGTGTGTCTCATGTGGAAGAGGGTAATAAAGATCTAATAAAAGATGTTCATAGGTTGGCTCAGTTGGATGTTCGGTTGGAAGACTCTCCAAATGGTGGTTTTGTGGTCCACCATAACTTCGAATCATCTTTAGTGGTTGAGGTGAAGTCTAAGCAACATCTTGATCCTCTATTGATGGAGTTGAACGAGTTGGTACTTGTCAAGTTTAATGAGTCATTCTCCCAAGGGGGATGGTGTACTTAGGTACCAAGGTAGAATGTGTGTACCGAATGTTGCCAACTTGAGGGGTAAATTTTAGAAGAAGATCATGGGTCCCGATATTTTATTCACCCGGGTGCCACCAAAATGTACCGTGATCTTCAAGAATTCTATTGGTGGGAAGGTTTAAAAAGAGACATAGCGGAATTTGTGGCTAGGTGCCCAAACTTTCAATAAGTAAAGGCCGAGCATCAAAAGCTGAGTGGTTTGACTCAAGTAATGAATGTTCCTACTTGAAAGTGGGAAGACATTAATATGGACTTCCTAGTGGGTTTGCCTCGGACACGTAGGCGAAATGACTCAATATGGGTTATTGTGGATAGGTTGACAAAATCCTCTCACTTTATTCCCATTAAGTCTACTTATTCGGCGGAAGAGTATGCTAGGTTGTACCTTGACAAAATTGTGATCTTACATGATATCCCTTTGTCCATCAATTCGGATAGAGGTGCCCAATTCACTTCTCATTTTTGGATTAGGTACTCAAGTGAAGCTTATCACCGCTTTTCATCCTCAAATGGATGGTCAAGTGGAGCGTACCATTCAAACCCTAGATTATATGCTTAGAGCTTGTGTTATTGATTTCAAGGGAAGTTGGGACGATCACCTACTGTTGATTGAGTTTTCCTATAATAATAGTTATCATTCGAGTATTTCCATGGCCTCTTTTGAAGAACTCTATGGTAGGAGGCGTCGGTCTCTGATTGGGTGGTTTGAAGTTGGTGATTCTTAACTCCTTGTTCCCGAGATAATCTATGAGGACTTGGAGGAGGTTCGATTGATAATGGATAGGTTGAAAATGGCCTATAGTCGGCAAAAGTCATATGCTGACTATAGAAAAAGAGATGTTGAATTCGAAGTAGGGGATAAGGTCTACTTAAGAATTTCACCCATGAAAGGGGTGATGAGATTTGGTAAGAAGCGGAAGCTTAGTCCCCGGTATGTAGGCCTCTATGAGATAGTGAAATGAGTCGGGAAGGTGGCTTATGAGTTGGAGTTTCCAAATGAACTACCCCCGATTCACCTTATATTTCATGTCTCCATGCTTAAGAAGTGTATTGGTGATCTCTTATTCATTCTCCCTATTGAAGGGTTAGGTGTAGATGAGAACCTTTCCTATAAAGAGGTCTCGGTGGAAATTCTAGATTGCCAAGTAAAGAAGTTGAGGAGAACAAGGAGGTGGTCTCCGTAAAAGTCCTATAGAGGAATCACCTAGTTAAGGGAGCAACATGCGAGGCCGAGGCCGACATGAAGTCCCGTTATCCTCATATATTTTCTCAAAATTCTAGACAAAGTTGAGGATAGTAACCCTCTTAAGATGAACTAATTAATGATGTTGAATTTGGCTTGAGTTTTTAATATGTGCAAATTATGATAAAGGTTCATTTTCTAGAATGGGTTTTCATGTAAATGTGCTCATTTGCTTAACTTGCACTTATTTGTGAATTGGTGTATAGTTGTTTTCATGAAACGGGTATTGAGCATGCTTAATATTCCTTGAAGGAAGTTTTTTGCATAAGTAAGTATTGATGTTATGATGAGTTCATGTTGACTATGAGAAGGTAGTTCCTCATGTTGAGAAATTGAGCTCTTATATGTGGTAAGTGGAGTTTTGAGTTACTATGTGAAATATCATGGTTATGTGTTGAATTGAGTTGTAAACTACTGATATGGGCTGTGAATCACAATGGTCGTATGTTGTTTATGTTGTTGCTGGTTGGGCTGCTAGCCTTAAAGTTATCCTCTCCCTACAAAAAGATTTTAGTGTCATTCGCGGATGAATGTGCCTTAGGGGGGGATAATGTAACACTCCGAAAGTTTATGATT
>NC_028643.1:55936359-55953828 GCF_001406875.1 Solanum pennellii
TGTAGAACTCCCCATATCAAGTATGGTGTGAAAGAGTTGTTTTGAAATATCAAGGTATATGCAATCTGCTATAGCCGGTTGGATCCTGCAATAGTGGGGCTGCTATAGCATGTTAATCGTGAAAGAAAGGGTGACTTAGGACGTTTTTCTTCAGTTTTCCACCAACCTCTTTCGTAAAAGTAAGTTCATTACTCCCTAACTCACAATTAAACTCTTAAATCATAGAATTTATGGTTGTACTCTTCAAGTAGAATTTTTACTTGAATTAATGTCGGAAAAAGCCTTAATTTGGATAGAATGATAATGAAAATGGCCTAGATTAGGATTAAGAAAAAGTCATGACTAACAAAAGGGGAAAGTTCAAGTTCTTTAGAGCATTCAGACTATTTTCAAGGTAGATATCGATTATTTGTTTTCCAAGTTATGTAATGTGTGCATGTTAACTGATAGATAGTTTTACTTGAGCAATGCATGTGGGGAAAACATAAGGAATGAATGTGAAATGACACTGTGTTGATAATCTCATGGAATAAACCTATTTAAATTACTAGTGTCTTCAAGTGAGGTTGTTCATTGTGATTGTGATTGCACATGTTATTTGTCACTGTTGGCTCGGGTACGATGTCGGCACATATTTACTAACGGTTAGCTCAGGTTCCACACATAGTAAAGAATATCATTCACTTGGATCGAATACCACGTTAGTACATTAACAATTTGTATATGAATTCTATGAGGGAACTGGATGTGTTATATATATATATATATATATATATATATACATAGATTTCAGTCACAAATATTGATTTAACAAACACATGAAATATTATATATCTATGTATGTTGTGACTTATTAACATATGTGTGGCCTTGTATCATTGTATTTTGGTTTCATGTTCACATTTTATCTCTAAAACTAGCTAATGATTCTATAAGTACTATGGTTTGTGAATTGATATTTTACTTGTTCTTTTTTATTGAGTATAAGAAATATTCAGATGGATGCCACAAGATTTTAGTTGTAACACACTCGACATCTGAATTCAAGGGTGAGTTATTGTTTATAAGTATCATGGATTCTTCTCTATCACTTTGTACATCTGTTCGAACTTAGACACTTTTAGACTATTTGAATTTATGTTCTTGTTTGGGATTGTATCCCTTATTCTTTACTTGTTACATGCTTTATTAATACAACTTTCAACTTTTTGGGGGATAAAAGATTGTGTATGGAAACTTTATCTTATTTAATATGTTTGTTTTATGGATGGATTGATGGGCTAGAGATTGAGATGATAGTTGGTTCTCCCACTAAATAGTTAATTGAGTATCACTGACGACAAGTTAGATTGTAAAAAAATTGATACTAGTGGCCTAGATTTATTGATCTCGTTGTACCAAAAAGAGTGTAGTAGTGTCTTATGGAATAATACTAAAACGCTTGTACTATTGTGCATTAGGCTACATGACTTTAGGAAAGTATATCTTCTTTCTTCCTCTATACTATAACTTGGTTCCAATTGGCATTTGGTGATCTAAATTAGTGTCTAAATCATTCACTCTTGTGTATGTATGTAGTTGATACAAGACACAAATCATTCACTCTTATGTATGTAGATGGTTGATACAAGACACAAAAGTGTCATGGTGTCACGATCAAGGATACCCCCTAGATGTAACATGACACATAACACCCCAAAAGACACTACGTAATCCACTTAGCATATCATCGTATAAGTAAAGAACAATAAAGAGTAAAACACATTTTCAAGTCTTAAGAAGTTTTCATAAAAGCAAAGTAAAAGTCTAGACATAGTTTCATTTAGACATCTATTACAATCGAAGTCTCAAAATAGGATCACAACCCTTATAATAGAAAATCAGAAAGTCTAGTACAATGAAAGAAATGAAACAACAACACATCACTCATCCTCAGATTCATGATGACTTACCACATGCTTTGGAGAATAGTTAATCCAAGCTTTGAACTATAAAGAAGATCACCTCAAACGCTGGAACGTACACTTTGTAGAAAATGTAGAAGAAAAATGAGTTATAAAAAAATTCACAAAGTATGGTAGCTATGCATGAAAATCTACAAACATGATAAAAATGGATATTTTAATTTAAAACTATGTACTTTACCAAGTTTAGAGTTCATCATGAAAACTAGTGTAAAAACATAAGATACAAGCATATTCAACATATTGACCATCTCATCATAAGGGAAGAAACCATAAAGTACCCTCAAAGCATCCTTGTGTAATGTATGTATAAGATCCAATACTTCTACCCAGACTAAGGACAACTTATTAAGTGATTATAGTTCATAACTTCAATTCTAGTTCATTCAATCATAGTGGGATTAACTATAAGCGAAATAGACCATGAGAGCTTAATCCTGAAATATGGTGTCTATCCCACACCGAAAAGAGGTGTCCTACTTGCCTAAGGTAGAACTCAACTATTAGCTTAGGTATATATACTAGCTAAAAGACCTTTGAGGGAACATAATTTATGGGATAAGTGGATTTCCATTGGAAAACCCGACCTCTACTAATGTAAGGGCTTCCATACCAAGAGATTGTTCCTAGAAATCCGACCTCTAGTATCGTGAGGGATTACATATCGTATAACTATCCACTTGATGGTAAGCATAATTTTCATTGAATTTATATTAAGTCTTGACTTAAAGTGATAATTATGGAAAGATGTCTTGACACTCAATCTAACTAACTCATGCTAAAGCTCCTAGAATCATTTGGAGAGACTAGACTTCAACCCTTAGAATTACTTGACAAACCTTTCACATTATATGATATTCATACCTAAGTGTGCAAGTAAGGATAATCATCCAATCAATACAACAATTAACTTACAATGTATTCACTTTTCTCTTAAAGCAATTTAATTGTATACACACAAGTCTGATACACATAGCTACTACTCAAGTTTTGCCCTTCAAAGTCTATATATCACTTTCAACCAATCAATCTAGAATTTATTCATTAGATATAAATGGTGACATGATTCAATTAACTAAAACTATTATAAGTACAATTTCACAGTTACTACAGTTCACTCAAATCACATGTCATAAATTAGGGTTATGGGGAATTCATGGCTCCATGGGAGATTTTATCATATAATTACCATAAAACAAAATTTCAATCATAATATAAGATACTTAAATTATTGAAAATATTTTTAGAAAGAATCCATGACTTGGAGTGAAAAACCTAGATTTTGGAGACTAATATACTTTCAAATTATGAGTTTGAGGATTTCGTGGATGAAAACTAACCATGAATCAGAGACTACCATACCTTAGATGAATATTACTCAGGAATTTAGGTAGAAAAGATGAGTTTGTAAACCTAAGGCTTCAACTTCTTCTTCTTCTCCAATGGAGGTTTCAGTGGGAGAAATATTTGGGAGGTAATGAGTTTATTTTGGGTTCTTGAAAGAATGAATTAATTGCGATAGTTTAGAAGTATATTAGGTTTATAAAGGTAGTCCAATTAATATTAAACGACCCTACTTAATTAATTAATTAATCCTAAACCCCTCCCTTAACCCTTACCTAAATGACCAAAGACCAAAAACTGTCGTCACCCATGAATCGTGGGTGGATCCACGGACCATTCTGGTCAAACGTGGATGATGTTTGAGGCTAAGAAAATAAGGGAAGGTCCAGCCTTGACACACGACCACCATCTATAAGGCGTGGGTCCATCCACGGATCGTGGATGCCCTTCGTGGGTAGGCTGCCTTTTGACAACTTTTTGGGTTGTCTCAAGGTCCTCCTGATAGGACTCTTGGTTGGTCATTGGGGAGTTATACCTTGAAGTCTACACCCAAAAACAATTATATTAAATACCGGAGGTTACTTTACGACTCTAACCTTTACGTTAAACCTCAACTAGGCTAGCAGCTTACACATTAGGCTCTAGCTTAGTTTTACTAATTTTCCAGAATGTTACACATGATAGTGTAGCACCTTGGTATTTGAAAGAGATAGTTTAGAAAGAACTAATTTGGAAAGAGTCAAATCCAAAATTTTAGAAGTTATGCTTCTGTTGTGAATTTTGATCAACTACAAACAAACTAAATCGTCAGTTTATGATGACTTAAGTTGCCCAAAAGTTACAAAATGAAAGATTTTTGAATCGTATTTCCAACTCCATCGATTTTGCTAAATTTCGAGCTCGTATGAGGTAGATATGCTCGTTTGAAGTTATCTTGTCTAATTAAGGAAAGTACCCGTATTAGTGAGTGGTATTCTGGTCTTTTCCTTACCTCATCAGATTAAGCAATTTCTAGTAATATTTTGAGGTCAAATATTATTTGATTCAGTTATACAATCCTAATTTGCGGCTAGGATTTTGAGAGGATTTTAAGAACAAGAAAAGAGGAGAAAAGGATGAACGAACAAGATCTTTCGCCGAGGATTTGATTCACCAAATCGAGGTATGTAAGTTTTCAAAGTGATAGGTTCGTTCACCCACACGTCAATCATGTTTTGGATTATCAAATTCATCCATAAAGATTGAGAAACTAAGTTCTTGATGAGTAACGATTAAAAAAAAATCGATATTTGGTTTAGTTTGGTTAGGTTTGGTTTTAAAATTTTGAAAATCGATACTATTTGGTTTGGTTTTGGTTTTACTAAAAAATAACTGCAAAAATAATTAAACCGAACCGTTAAATTAGATATATAAATTTCATAATTATTTATATATTATTCATAAATAAATTAAAAATATTTGGTTAAATTTTAATGAACTTAAGTGTTTAACTTTACCATTTTTTCAAGCCCAACACATTAGCCAAGGTATAAAAAATCTCAAATCCAAGTCCATCAAAATTCATTTTAGTTTTTACTTACTATACTTCACATAAATTGTCACACCTTCTCTTAAATGAATCACTTTGTTCATCTAATGATAACTTTAATATTGCTTAATTGCTTGACAAAACCGACATTAGTTTTTTTGTAGATTGTTCATGTACTTGGTATTTGTGTCTATTGAGATACGTATATCCTCAAAAAATATATTACATTCAAACTGAATAAACCAGAACAACTGAACCAAATCGAACCAAATCGACAATAAACAAACCGATGGTTATTTTTTTTGTTTGGATTAGTTTGATTTTAGAAATTTAAAAAACTGACTAGATTGGTTTGGTTTTGGTTTAATCAATAACCGAACCAAACCGAACCACGAACACCCCTACTTATGGGTGTTAGTTGGTTCGCTGGACATATCCAACTTATTTTCTATTTCTTTAAATGTCACATAGAACTGTAAAGTCATTTTAACCTTACTACATGACATTTATATGAAAACGAAAAAGGATCAATTATGCCCCTAACAAATTTGGACCCATAAACACTCAATACGACCCATAAATCAACTCCCTTTTAAAATAAATTACCTTACCCATTTTCAAAAATTTTGCTTAAATTTTTATTTTTTTGGTAAATTTCAAAAATTAGTAATTGATTAATAAAAAAAAAGGAAAATATGAAAAAATATATGTATAATTGATTTTAAAAGTTCACAAATAAATATATTAGCCTTAAATTCAATAATTTTTTAAACTTTTTATTTTTTGTAAATCCCGAAAATGATTACTTGATTAATAAAAAATATGAAAAATATGGAAAAAATAATAAAATTAACCCCAAAAATTCACAAATAAATATAATAACCTAAAATTCAACAATTTCAATAATCTTTTTAATTTTTATTTTTTTGGTAAATCCCGAAAATGAGTAATTTATTAATAAAAAAAGAATAATATGAAAAAATATATAAATTTGACACCGAAAATTCATAAATATATTAACCTTAAATTCAACAATTTTAATATTTTTTTAATTTTTTATTACTTTGTAAATTCCGAAAATGAGTAATTTGATTAATAGAAAATAGAAAAAATATGAAAAGTATATTTCACATATAAATAGAGTAACTTTAAATTGTTCAATTTTTTAAATTTTTTATTTTTTTATATTTTTAAATATTTTTCCTATTTTAATTTAATAAATTAGTCATTTTCGGTGTTTGCCAAAAAAATAAATTTCAAAAAATTATTGAAATTGTTTAATTCAAGATTTTTATATATATATATATATATATATATATATATATATATTCATATTTTTTAGTAATTAATTACTCATTTTTGAAATTTACCCAAAAAAAATTATATAATAATATACATCATGAAATAATATTTTTATAAATGTACTTTTTGTTAATATATTGCAAAACATGGGAATATCAGATTTAAAAAAAAAAACAATACAAAGTAAAAATGAATGAAATAAAATTTATGATGAAAAAAGAGGCTACGTAAGAGGGTTAGCAATCACCTGCAGAAGATGTGGAGACAGAGAGGTAAAGAAATGATGATATTGTTGGGTGTCAATAATACATAATGTCAAAATAACAAATTGCTGCTTCAAAATCCTTTCTACTACATGACATGAGTTTCAATGTCAACAAAAGGCCCCATTCCCTTTGATAACTTATGGTTGAAATCGCAGTGACAGGGCATCTATAAAATCATTGGTATGGGGTTATGCACGCCAATTAAAAAAAGAAATAGGTTGATACCTCTCAATTTTTTTCTTTAGAGTTAGATAAATTTTATATAACTTTATTATTATATAAATGACTCACATATACTCCTACCGTTACAAAAGAAACTCACATAAACCTTTCATCTATCAAAAGTGAAAAAAATAATTTTGTATTTATATTTTTGACTCTTAATTTTTGTTTTTAAAAAGATCATGTAGGAGTGTTCAAATAAGAGAATTTTTCACAAATAGTCATTATAATAAATTTAATTATGTTCCACAACTATAGTTTGCATATTTATGGATTGTAGCTATAGTTTAAGCCGTCTCATTTGTATAATTCGCGGGTACATCTGTATAATTTACTTATTTTCGTATAAACTTGAAATGACGAATTTATACAATTACAAATATTAAAAATATAAATAGTTACAAATTATATTATACAAATTAAGAATTATATAAAAGTTATACTAAAAAGTTGAGCTATGTAATTGTAACTAAAATTAAGTCACAAATTGTAATTAAGACAAACTATAGTCATGTTAAGTAATTAATTAGTATATATCCTCTTATAAACTTAATTTTCCCAATAAATCAAGAATAAATTCAACAAAAGCCCACTACATAGTTGAGCCCACTGCTTATTTTTAGAAATAAACAAAAGCCCAAATCAAATATACAATTTAACTAGCCCTATATTTATTGGGAAAATTTCATATACGACAAACTTATTTTATGAAATAACATTAAATGAGTATAGTTTACATAATTACATTCCATAGTTTAGTTTGTTAGGTAGCTTTAAATTTTTATAGATGTTTTTTTTGTTTATAATTATACATAATTTTTTTACATGAATAGTAACAGTAGTGTTAAATAAGGTAACAATAAATTTAGATAATGCCATAATTTAAGGTAAACGTTCAAAATTAGTGTTTTTTCAAAAAAGAATTCTAAAGCGATTAAAAGACAGAATCAACTTGTTTTTACGCATCACTGAAACATCAGTTTAATCAAATTTTTGGCATATTCAAAGACAGGTAATGTTTCATTGAAGGAAACTTCATGTTTTGAATTCCAGTATATTATACAATTGTTTAGAATATCGAGAATACTAAAATTACGAAATAAATTTTATCTGTTGTGGCATTTGTTATACAATTTTCTCTTGTATATACAAACTTGAATTTATGTGTTATCGTTTGTGTGTTGTCACTTTGTATATATCCGCAGCTAATTGTATACATGATAATCTGATTTGTGAAAAATGATTTGAATGTGTATTATATACATTTGTATGTATGTTCTATTATTTATATACTGTAGTAATGTATATGTTCAAATGTATAGTGATTTAGTATGTACAAATGTGTATAAGACAATAGTATACATTTATAAATTGAGTATTTTGTAATATAGTTGCATTAGGATACGTTGTGTTTTCTAACATTTATATACAAATTACTGCAACAATGTATATGTTGAAATGTATATAAGTGTAGTATATACAAAGTCGTATGAGACAATTATATACATTTATGAAATTGAGTAATATCTTTTAATTTTTTTAGCTGCAATGTATTTGTATATGAGCATACCAGAATGATTGTAATGTAATTTTGTTATTACTGATTAAAGTCATTGTACACACAACTTAAATAATTTGTATTAAACTTACAAAATATACAAATTTCGGTAAACAATTACAATATAATTTTGACATAAACTATACATCTACTTAAAATATTTTTTTATGTCTTCCGTTTATACAGCTAAGAAAATATACAAATAACTAAAACATGAGTGAATTAAACATGCAATATACTATATACAATTATGTATATACAAAATTTCTTAAACAAACAATTTTATGTATATTTGCGCACATAAGTAACAAAATATTCTATCTAAAATTGTATTTAAGTCATTACATGATGATCTTGATGTTCTTCAAACCTGTCAATTTCATATTCACTCTCCTCTGAATCATTTGTTATGGTTTTTCTCTTAGTTCCTCCTTCAATAATTTTAATGCCGCTAGTTATGGTGTTGTAAATAACTTTCTGAACTACCTTTGGTTTTTTTTTTATTGGATCTCAATTCTTCCATTGATTGTTCATCTTGAACTTGTTTGAATTTTTCCATAGACCCTACATTAACTCCAAAATCTTTAGTGAAACCAATTGAAATAAGGGTAATTTGTCAACAATATTGACATGCAATGACATACCTCTTAAACATCATAGATGGAGATGATTCATCCATTCTGATTTTGATGAACTTATATTCTTATAAGAAAGAACGATTTTTTTTTTAAAAAATATATATAAAAAAAAACTAAGTAGTATAATACATGTACAATTGTTGAAGAAGGAAAACATAAAAAGTTTTATTAACGGAGATTTTGACAGTTATCTGTAAAAATTGAAAGAAATATCGGAGGGAGAACATGAAAGTTTTGCCAATTCAAAATTCAAAATGGGAGAGGAGGAGTGATTATAAGAGAACGAGGTGGAATGAGAATAGGAGAGATAAAATTGATTTGTATATAATTATATACCAAATTTAGAAAAAGTTTTTACGGTTGAGTATAGAAAGAGGTAGTGGGTTCCATTAATTACGGCAAAAGAAAAAAGAAACTATAATGATTGAAAGTAAATAAATTAAACTATACCCTTATTATATAATTACTTAAGGATGTTTGTCATCCCATATAATTTTTCCATATTTATTCTCAATCTCAATTAACAAAGGTTAGCACTCAGCAGCTCAAAAAGCAACTGTTTGCCTTCAAAGTGCCAGTCACGGTTACGCGTTACTCGTTCGTTAAATATTAGACAATCTCCAATCCACCTCTATTTTACTCTCCATTCTCAATATTGGATATTAAAATAGAGAATGTCCACTCCAATCATTTTGCATATTACTATCTAAACTCCATTCATAGAGAGGTTTAGAGAACTACTGTTCACACTCTTTATTTCACTTTTTGAATATTTTATTATTATTTTTCTTACTTTCTAATTAACATATTATTTTACATATAATGTCATTAGTTAAATCTCTAATATTCATACTTCTTTTTAAATGTAATATAATATTTTTAAAAATATGTTATTGAATATATTCTACTTTCATCCCGAATTAATAGTATTTTAATTCTTTCTAATTTGCGTCGAGAATATAATTTAATTTTATTATTAATTTTCACTATAAATAATGCAAAAAATTAAAACGATAAGATGAAAAATTTAATTAAAAATACAACACATAATATGATAATTAAATACAAGACAACATTATAATAAATAACATAATAATTAAAATACAAGTAATAATTAATTCGCGATGAAATAAGAATCATGTCGAAAAGATGTTAAACGTGCATTCGTATTTTACAATCACCTTTTGCAATTTTTGCAGGACCATCACGTTTTTGGAAAAAGAAAGTGCTACATAATATAATGTCTACATGTGTTATACTGCACCACATGATAATTGAGGATGAAAGTGATCTTAATTCACCAATTTAAGATGTTATAGAGGCTCCAACTCCAACAACAAAAATGGAGGTAAATGAAAATCTCCGAATTGAACAACCTTTAGCTAGACATAAATAAAAATTAAGAACAAAAATGCTCATTTTGAACTTCGTAATGCCTTAATAGAGCATTTA
This sequence comes from Solanum pennellii, assembly GCF_001406875.1. Classification (NCBI taxonomy): domain Eukaryota; kingdom Viridiplantae; phylum Streptophyta; class Magnoliopsida; order Solanales; family Solanaceae; genus Solanum; species Solanum pennellii. The sequence goes on from NC_028643.1 coordinate 55,946,634, forward strand.
TGAGATTAACGTAATAATTTCAAGAATTGAGTGTTTATGTATCGTTTATTTAATTGTACTTCAATTTTTTTTGAATTTGTCCATTAATTTGTATGTTATATAATATTTTCTTGCAATTTATTTTATTTAACATTTAGAATAAAATATAATTTTATATTAAATAAAGATTTGAAAAAAATAAAATATTATATCACATGAAAATTATATAAGGTAATATTGGAAAAAAGAAATAAAAGATTTTATATTATGTAAGAAGAAGATAAGGATGAAATAGAAATAATAATATAATATTAAGGAGAGAGAAAAGATTCTTTTATAGAGAATAAAATAGAGAATTGAGTTGGAGTTGGTTGTTTGAAAAAATAGAGAACTCTATATTTCGAGAGTAGAATAGAGTGTAGGGTTGGAGATGCCGTTAGCACACATATTTAGCTTGTCTTATCGATCTTAGTTCAAATTATCATCAACTAATCTTAATTTGGGTAAGTAATTGCTACCAAATCATTTCTTAGATTTTTTTTGTCATTGTCAACAACACTACAATTTTGAATAGTTGAATCATAGATATAACCTAAAATTATATTATATTACTTGATGTCCATATCTATGATATGTTAAGCTTAGCAACAATATGGTGAAGATGATGATAATGTTTTTGTATATCAGGTTTTACTTATTTCTCTTTACTTATGTTGTTTCAGTGCAATGAAATTGCTTTTTGTTTCATTTGTATGTGGGATTTTGTATTGTAAACAATGTGTGAGGGGTATATATAAAGATAATTGTAAGACCTCAAAAATGACTTAGGTGAATTAGAGACTAACATGTTGGTATTGATGTTCGAAGGTCCTAAATAGGTCTATTATATGGTATTGAGACAGTGTGTAAGAGTTTAGGTGCATTGGAAGTCAAACGTCAAGGGACGACCAAGACGTTCGACGACTAACTCACCTATGTGTCTCATATATAGTTCTATGTGTTTATGCGTGATTCATTAGGTTATAAGGTCTTTAAATGAGTTATTATAGCATATATAGTCAGTGTGTCATGTTTGATGAAGTTTGGAGGTCAAACGTCCAAGAACGTCCATGATGTTCGAAAGTGTTGCCTTGAAATAACCTTGTGTGTCTAAGCATGTTTCGTCGAGTTTACGTGTTTTTTTTTAATGAAATTCATGTGAAAGGTGCTAAACTCGTATACAATCACGTTTGGGTTGTAAACATCCAGGCAAACAACCCCAAGGACCAACCAAGGGTCCTTGAGGAATGACCCATGTTGGTGTCCAAAGCTGCCCAAGGCAGTCCCACCTACGAATGACAATCGACGGACAGTGGCCTGTTCGATGCCCCGTAGGTGGTGGGAGTCATTTGGTACTTAGCCTGGGGATCTAATCTACCAATTTCAAGTCTCTGAACCCATCGACGAGGGACAAGACGACCCGTGTATGGACCTATGCCCCGTCGATGGGCAATGTGTCCTGTTTGTAGTTCACTCTAAGTTGAAGGGTGAACTTGTAATTTCACCCCACTTCCAAATAGAAGGTTTGGCGGTTCCTAAGGGGTATTTTGGGTATTTAAGTGTGTATATAAGTCTTTAACACAATGACGACTTCATTCTTCTAAATTAAAACTCCAAAATCCCTTAGAAATTCCTTAAGACTCCATTGAAGTCCAAAGTCAAGGAAGAGTTTGGTGTGACGAATTGAGTGGAGATTCTTCATCAAGGTATGGATTTTGATACTTGAAACTCTCTTCATCAAGGATCCCAACTCTCAAGATGTTTTTTAAAGTTTTCAAAGTTGAATTGTCCAATTTCATGATTCTACCATGGGTTCTTGCATCAATTGCTTGTAAACATTTATCATGGATTAAATTGTTATTGTATTGATTATTTTAGACAAAATTACCTATGAAACCATGAATTGCATGAACCCTACTTTTTGACTAAGTTATGGGTTACTTGATATTGACCTAATGTTGGTGAATTATGGTATAGTTTTCTATAGGCTAACCAATGATGTAATAATTGTAGTAAATTTATATCTATGCTGTATTAGATTGATGAATAGTTAGTAATTTGACCTAGTTTCATGAATATTATTATAATTATGTTGAATTGTTGGTTATGGCCATGGGTAAGGGCCTTGTGATATCGTATGTGGTGATTTGACATTTGGATTGAGGTGTTGAGGATGAGATGATGGTAGGCTGACCTATTTCCTTTATTTTGATGTTAATTACACTTTAATTATATTGTTATTGGTATGGTCTACTTATGGTGGCGGTGTTATGTGCTTTACTTGCAATTGATGTGGCCTTGTCGGTGATCATGGTCTTGTCGGCAACTACCTGAAGTAATGTGGCTAATTGTGTAGTTTGATTATGTGAAGCATGACAATATCTATCTACATGTGAAGTCATATATGTATTGTTCTATTTCATGACATCTTAGGTGATCATGTTAGACTATGACTTTGACCTTGTATGTATAGTCTTAGGGTTGAATCTTGGTTATACCTAATTGACTATATGAGTCTATATTTGTCACATTGATGATAGTATGATACTGGATATGATGAATTGAAGATGATATGGTTATGTTTATGTGTTTCTAGAATGACATGCATTATGAGTTAAAGTGATATATGTTGTGTGTTGTTTTGGTTGACTTGTGTCCCTTACTTGATGTATATATGTATATGAATATATGATGTATTGACTTAGCATGTTCAAACTCTTAGTCTTTTATGTATGAATGACATGAGATCTTAAATGATGTTAAGAGTGTCTTTTATGTGAAAACCTTGACCTAGTGGTAAGGTTATGAATGTTGAAGTAGAAAGCCGTAGGGGTATCCTTCAAAGTAAAGGAATGATGGAGTTAAAGTTGATTGGCTGGGATGGCATCATATCAAACCTTAGGAAAGTATTCAGAAGCTTCTTGTCGTTATTGTAAGTTAACCCTAAAGGACCTCTTTGGTAGGGTAAATGTAATTGGGTTATGAACCTGATATAGAACCCCTTTATATAAACCTTAATGTGAATTACTCTATGAGAACGAAGGATAACACCAAGTGAGTATGGTAAGGGAAAAAGTTTTAGTATTAGAATATGACTAGAATACAAAGCATGCCCTTCATATTCCTTAACCATGTGCCTACATAGGATGTGTCTAAGTTCTACAATCGGCAAGTAGAACAACCTCATCGGAGTAGGATAGAACTCCGGATTCCATGTCTTGCTATCATGGTCTATGTCAGCTCTTGCCTATTCTCATCATGTGGGATACCTACGAGCATTAGAGAATTTCTGTGTAGTTTAGGTGGTGGTATGGGACGCTATCTGAACATTCCACAATAGGCTTTGAAGGTGTTAGTTAGAGTCCCTAGGTCTTGTCCAAGATCATAACTTGAATGTCCTCTATGTTATGTATGAGTCTCCTAATGTACTAATGAACTAATGACCTGTGTTATGAAGTAAGTAAATGAATGAGTACCTAATATAAAGTGACTTAAGGATTCCTTAGCTAAAGTGTGACGAGGACATAAGGGATGATCTCTTCATATCTTATCTTTGGAAGTCTTGAGAATGAATCTAGTTAGGGAAGTTGGTTGATTTTGTGGACATGTTCTAAAGCCTTAGGTAGTCTTAAGGATTACTTACGTAATCTTGAATAAGTAAATCATGGACGTTATCTTCTTGATTTACTTAAGTAGGTCTTTTGATAGCCATTGGAAGGAGCATGTCATACTATCTATGTGTTGATTCTTTGATGTCTTGTAAGTGTCTATTTGACTCATTATAAGTAGTCTTGAGGAACATTTAGGTATGCCTAGAGAGGGTGCATGAGCAGTCTCTCTTTTTGTTGCTTAAGTGAGTTTTAGGATAGCTTTAAGTGGGAAAATTACATACTGAGATATGTCTAAGGTGAAGATAATCAACTTCACTATACAGTGAAGGGACTTCACTGTAACAGTGAATGAGGTTACTGTAAAGTGACCTCTAAACTTATGATGTTTGGTTTAAATGTTTTCTTATGTGTTTCTAAGTTGATAAATGTTGTTCTTATGATTATAATATGATTTAAATGAAAAGATGCATATTTCCAATAAATGTCTGTTTTCATGATTTTTATGCATTATGCCATACTTAGTTTATGTGGTTGTGCTTTTATCTATCTCTATAGTTCTTGGTAGGTATGGAGATTTTGGGAAGTGAAGACTTGAACCGTAGCATTATTCAAGAGAAGTTGAAGTATGTCCTCATTTGACTCGAGGGCATATATGTCTTATATGTTCTTATTTGAAGTATTGTAATGGACTAAGTATTTCTATATTCGTATTGTGTATAGGCCCTGTCCCAAGTATTCTTGTGTCTTAAGATGATGAGATTAGACTTAGTATTTTGTATGACTTTATGTGAAAGAGATTTTAAAGACTATAATATGTTTCATGAAAAGTTTTAATTTCGTAATACTTTTCACTATGTATATGCGATGAACAATATCTAAGGGCTTGTACGAGACCTCCTAGAGGTCAAGTACGCCGGTTGAAATCCTAGATTACCCCTAACTTATAGGGTGTGGTTTCGGGATGTGACAAAGCTAGTATTAGAGCATAGATGTGAAAGAAGTATTAGGAATCGAAAAGTCTCAACAAGTCACGTCTAGTAGATCTTGACCATCGGTGTGAGTCGCGACATATCTACGGGCGAGAGTCTATAAGACAATAGATTTTCCCTTCTTTTCTACTTTTTTCTTATGGTTTTTCTTTGTGTTCGTAGGAAGATGAATACGAGGAGAACACCGGTTAGGAGAGTTGAAGAGAATGAGGTTCAAGAGGAGATCCTTCCTCAAGTTGAGGAAGTTGAGAAAGTTCCTCATGGTGCTTAAGGTTCTCAAGTTAATCAAGTCCCTAATGTGGAAGGAGGTAATGAGGTTTCGGAGGCTCATCCGGAGTTAACTAATAGGGAGATTAGAGAGGCTCTGGTTGCTTTAGGCCAAGCCATGACTACTCAAATATATTTGAGTATGATGCCTAGGGTGAATGTTGTGGAGAGCACTATGACATCTAGATTGAGAGATTTTGTGAGGATAAATCCTCATATCTGTCTTGTCTCTAAGGTGGGGGAGTATCCCCAAGAGTTTCTTGATGGAGTGTACAAGGTGTTGGGTGATATGGGGGTTACATCTAGGGAGAAGTCGGAGTTGGCTTCGTACCAATTGAGGGATGTTTCTCAAATATGGTACACTCAATGGAAGGATAATAGGACGGAGGAATCGGGTCCTATTGAGTGGTAAGAATTGAAGGAAGATTTTCTTGGTAAGTACTTTCCCCGTGAGAGGAGGGAAGTTAAGGTAGAGGAGTTTATCAATCTCAAGCAAGGCAATATGAGTGTTAAGGAATACTCTTTGAAGTTCTCAATGTTATCTAGATATGCCCCTTCCCTTGTGTCTAACCCGAGGGATGAAATGAGTCATTTTGTGACGGGTGTGGCCGACTTAGTGAGGGAGGAATGCCGTACCGCTATGCTACATGATGATATGACCCTATCTAGACTCATGGTGTATACACAATCAATTAAAGAGTCTAAACTTAGGAGGATGGTTACAAGCTTTAAAAAAAAGTGGTTCTAGTGATCAAGGGCAACCTAGGCTCAAAAAGAGGGATCAAACTCAAGATGGACCTATTGCTAAGGAGAAATTGGAGAAATGAGGTGGTTCTCAAAATGTCAAGCCTACATGTGTTACCTGTGAAATTATGTGAGTGTTTATTAGGTACCGGGAGTTGCTATGGTTGTGGTAAGGAAGTACACAAGGTGAGAGATTGTCCTATGATTGCTTCTAGAGGAAGATAGGGTAAGCAAGTTGCTCCTAGTGTTCCAAAGTTTGATGCTCCAACAAAGAGGCATTTCTATGCACTTCGGACTATAGGGGAGAAGCCGGGTGATGGTGATGATGATGAAGGTAAGTCCTCGCATTTTTTTGTTATATGAGTTCCTTCTAAGTGGGGGAGTATGGTTAGCAGATGGGATAGAATGATGTAGAAGCATGTTGCATGTGCATGGCGTTTAGGAATTTTGTTGAAATTGAATTTCATTAACTTCTTGCATTATGTGTTTTATGAAGTTATGATTATGTCGTAAGATGTGTTTATATGATGTTACTTTGCATATTAGCATTTTTATATCATGAATTGCCTAAAAGTTGCATTTTTGAAAAAATTGTAAAAATCGCTGTAGCTTGGAAAACCGTTCATTGTAAAAATTTTAAAAATTTGACTAATTGATTCTTTGGTCTAAATTTTTTTAATGTTGTTAGACCGATGTATATAAGCATGATATTGAATATAAAATGAGTTTTTATTACTATTTTGAATGAAGCATGTGAGTTTTGAAGCATAATGAGTTATAGAATTGTCTTCTAGTTTCTTGTTGTGTTGTGAATCTCTTGACTATGTGGATTTGATGTTTTCTTCTTGAGTGTGTTGTATGGTATGGTTGTTAGCTGCTAGTTAAATCTCTATTCTTGGAAGTATTCGGAGAGTGGCAAGTGTCATTCAAGGAAGAATGTTGTCCAAGTGGGGGAGATTGTAAGACCCCAAAAATGACTTAGGTGAATTAGAGCCTAACATGTTGGTATTGATGTAATAAGGTCCTAAATAGGTCTATTATATGGTATGGAGGCAGTGTCTAAGAGTTTAGGTGCATTGGAAGTCAAACGTCAAGGGACGGCCAAGACGTTGGACGACTAAGTCACCTATGTGTCTCATATGTGGTTCTATGTGTTTATATGTGATTCTGTCACGACCCAAAATGAGCCGCGAGTGGCACCCACATTTATTCTCCTATGTGAGCGAACCAACCAATCTAATCCCAATTTCTTACCAATATTTCAACCATAATAAACAGAATATAATGCGGAAGACTTAAAACTCATTAATATAACCAACAAATAACTTCTAAAATTTAATACTTATTATTCCCAAAATCTGGAAGTCATCACCACAAGAACATCTATCCTCAAATTACTAAATCTAAGAGTATCTAAGAAGCTAAAATAAATGAACGGCTAGTCCATGCCAGAACTTCAAGGCATCAAGACGTGACTGAGAGAAAATGTAGTCCGAGCTAGGGACAATAGCTCACCCTGAAATCTGACGTGATGAAGACTGGCAAGAGTTGAGGACGAGTTGAAGA